>NW_010301621.1:0-48786 GCF_000700745.2 Antrostomus carolinensis
GGTGAGGTCTCCTCCTCTCTCCCCCCGCGTCGGACGGACGGGGCTGCCCGGGGTTTCCCTTCGGGATTTGTCTAAAAAAAATCCCCCCAAAAAACAGAGAGACGGCCAGGGGAGGCGGCGCAAACAGTGAAGGACTCTGCTCGTTGGAGAACACCCGATGCAGGAACCCGGGGCTGGGCGGGAGGGAGGGTTGAGAACCTTGGCATCGCGGTACGGCCAGGATTAAAGAGCTGAAGGGTCCGTGTAAAATGGTGGAGAAGCTGCCGTGTACCAAGTGGCTTAGAAGACGTGAGCAAATTCATCTCCACAGAGGAGTTTTCTGCTGAGACAGAATTTGTGGAGTTTGTAACCCGTGGTTCTCTAAAGTGTCTGTGTTCCTAAAGCTTCCGCCCTGCCTAGACTGCTCCTTCCCGAGAAAAAGATAAAATAAAAGCAAAAAGTAAAGTTCCCAGTCCTTCCAGATACTTTCTCAATGTTTCTTTGCTGAGGCAGGACTTTAACACGCAGCTAAGCTAAGCTGTGGGATGTTGGTCTGTCCTGAATGCCTGAAGGTGGGAAAGTCTTGGAGGGAATTGGCCTTAATTGGCGTGTGACATCTGGTTTCCACCTTCCCAGCTGTCAGGGGTTTTGCAGGGAGGGGCTGGCTGCTTGGGGGAGGCTTCGTCCCCTGGTTTGGTGAGTTTTTAACTGTGGCAGCATTTGAAAGGGTTCTCAGGGTAAAACAAACTCTGGCAAGTCTTATGTTCTCTAATAATTTAAGAGATTAAAACAGCCTGTGTTTTGCACTCCTTGGGCTATGATGGGAATGTTTCCTTGTTAGTTTCTGTTTATTTCCTCCTCTACTGAAAGTGATGCCTATGTTGTGCCTATAGGTGAGTGGTGGCACAGTTTTTGTGAAACTCAATTTCATACTTTTCCCTTCCCAGCAGCTTTAAGTTATGGGCCTAAAAGTATAGTCGTTATTATCTGATTATGTAAGGGCAGGGAAGGAAAGATCCTATATCTGTTGTATTGGAAAACCAGATTAAGAATTTATTGAGAAGTTATATTGTGTCTGCTAAGTGAGAGATTATAATGGGGAGAGATTACTTCATGTTTCTGTGGCTTCCTCACCTGTGTTTCCTTTCTCTGTTCTAAGGCTACTTGAGCAACAGCGTTTGCCAGCTGGCTGAAGTCTACTGCTGATTTTCCTGCAGAGTCTAAGACCTACCACTGCCAGCTATTCCTATGTGGTTTGGGGTTCTGGTTGTCTCCTAATCCATGTCAAGGGATTTCTTTTTCACAGTTATGAGGCTACTAAAAAGTAGAAGTGGGGAATATTCTCTTGGTTCCTGCATTTGCAGGTGGGGAGAGGAACCTAACAAAACCCCAGGGCAGTCATAACTGCAGTGTGTTCTTTCCAGTTTGCGTGTGTTCTTTCCAGTTTGCGTGTGTTCTTTCCAGTTTGCGTGTGTTCTTTCCAGTTTGCGTGTGTTCTTTCCAGTTTGCGTGTGTTCTTTCCAGTTTGCGTGGTAGTAAGTTGCTAGCAAAGTGAGTTAGTAGGTAAGTGTCAATTCTGAGCACTTTCAGGTAAGTTCTTGTCAGGGAACAAATACAGTTTCTGCATTTCTTTTCTAAGCCAAGATTCTCTCTGAATTTTGGCATGTTAATTTCTGTAGTAAAGCATAAAGCCTAGGAAGCGTTTGCCTGAGTTTGGATGCCATGTATGAAATTTACTAGCTGCAGTGGCTTGTCAATACATGAGGGATACCAGGCTACATATCCCAAATCAAAACATATTATTGTCACTGGCTTTGCCTACATTTGTGTTCTCCTGAGTAGCCAAAGCAATTAAAACCATGGGGGGGGAAAAAAAGTGGTGTAGCTGCACTCGAAGCACTTGTGTACCAGTAAAAATGTCACTGGCTGTAATTGCTTATTTTGTGTTTTGTTTGAGAGAGCAGATTAATTTTTTTAAACAAATCTCCCATTGATACAAACTATGTGAATTGTATCTCAAAATATGAAAATGGTAGTGCTAATAGTTTTGATTGATAAAGGAGGTGAGTAGGCAACTCTTGGTGTTCAGGAGAGAAAGGCAGGGTTTTTTTATTAGGAATCTGGTGATATTTTGCATTGTACTTCCTATTTTGCCCTGGCTTATCCAATATACAGACAGTACTATACCATAATATTTTAGTTCTGTCCTCGTTTGGTTATTGTTAAGTAGAATTTAAGATGCACAAAAGTTTTATATGTACCAAAATTGTTATTTCAGGAAAGATAACTGCATCTTGTGAGTAGAGCCCGTGAGACTGATGGACAAACAGTTGTACTTTCAAAGTCAAACTGAAGCTTGAAAGGATGCCAGGGTTTTACTCCCTCTTCATCTTCCCTTGACTCTCATGTTAGTTCTACTTGCAGTTTCTTAACTCATGACAGGAATATAGAAGACACAGATAACTGGTCTGTGGGCTGCATGTTCTACAGGTGGACTTGGCTGTGGTTAGTAAAATGGAGGAAGCAGATGGCAGGAATCATGGTAACACCTTGCACTGAGTTTCAAGTAGCAAGTAGAAATGCTGCTTTTCTTCTCCCCTGCGTGTATCTCTGGTCTGTTGTGGTGGTCACTGTGGTCACTAAAGGTGAACATCCACTAATGCAAAGGAGACATTTGCTTTTTGCCTAGAGGTTACAATCAGTCCCATTTTATAAACACAGAAAATAAATAAATGTGGCAGAGTAAAAATGATATTGGCTGTCAGTGCATTAAATTTTCTTCCCTTTCTATTTCTCTTTAAACTGTTGGTAACTGTCTCCTTTTTCCCCTTCTCTGATGAAATTCTGTGCCTATTTATCTTACTTTCCAAATACTACTTCATAAGATTTGAAATGCTGCCTTCTCTTACTCGTTCTTTGTTTATATCATATTTTGTTGTTAAAATGCTTACATTCGCTGTCAGCGTATTAGTTGTAACCTTTTATTGCTATTGATAAAGATAAATACGTTAAGTAAATCTTCATTTTGCTGACCTCTTTGAGGAGGCATTGCATCAGCAGATTTTCTTGGTGGACAGGTGAGAGATTAGCAGGAGTTGACTTACAAAATTCTTTTTGTAGGACAGGAAGAACCGTTGTCTTGCCAGAGAGATGTTTTAAAGGTACAGTTGCTTCAAAGGCAACAGAAAGCTACATTGGCTTGCATTGACATGGAATGGGAAGGAGAAAGTAATTAAATGTTGGATTTCTGTGGAAAATGATTTGGAATCATTTAAGTTTGAAATAATCCCATGTTAACAGCTGAATAGTTGAATAACGAAGGTAGTTTGTGGATAACTTGAGAATGTTATTCTGCTTTTGCAAGTCAAGACATGGGCAGTTGCTTTGCAAAACCCTTTCTGGAAGGAGGGAAGCTTTCATGGGGATGAATTATCAGATGATCCAATCACTCTGTCTTTTAGGGTAAATGAAAATATTATCACAGTCAGGTGGTGCTGCTGGGTGTCAGCGTGGTACTAGATTGCAAGTGCAAGCATGCAAATACGAGTTGGATATCATAGAATCATAGAATGGTTTGGATTGGAAGGGACCTTAAAGATCATCCAGTTCCAACCCCCCTACCATCAGCAGGGACACCTTCCACTAGATCAGGTTGCTCAAAGCCTCATCCAGCCTGGCCTTCAACACTTCCAGGGAGGGGGCATCCACAACTTCCTTGGGCAACCTGTGGGAAAGGATGGAAACTTTGACTTGCTTCCACTTCGTCTTCTGTCTCTTAATAAAGCTTAGACAAGTACTTTAAAAGGGGAAACAGTGCTCAGTTATGTATGTGCTTAGCTAATTTTCCCTTTGTTCTTTCTGTAATTTTCAGGAAACCAGGTCTAATGAGGAATCGACAGATGAATCTGAGGTAAGCACACTTAAAATGCTTCACACCTGAATCTGTGTCAGTGCTAGCTTTTTGTCAGTATGAGGGGAAAAAAATAGTACATCATTGTTTTTTTCTGGAAGTTTTTCCAGTACTACATAGCAAGGAATGTTAGCTTAAATTATTAAAAAGGAGTTGTGATTTGTTATTAGAAGCTTCTTTATATTGCAAAAAATCCCATCATAATCACTTCATTACAGTAAAATGAATTATGTTGAGAGACAAATTCCAAGTCCATGCATTTCTGTTTTGATCAAATGAAAATTTAATTGTTGGCATAATTATATGTGCAGTAATACTACATTCAGGTAATTACTGAGTTATTTTAATAGCTTGGTGGTCTAAATTTAATCATATTCTGTGGAGTCTCTGCACTTGAGATGAAATTTTCTCAAGAACTGTCTCATGTTCTGGAGAGGTCTGCTTGTCCTGCTGTAGTACTGGAAAAAGTGGACTTGGGGTGAGGAGAAGGGAGTTAGAGAGGGGTCAAGAATTTGTCCCTGAAGAGTAGCTTGCTAACTCCAAACCTGCCATTATTGAAGGAACCATAAGAGATCTGGAAAGAGATACTTGACTTTAGTGTGGTCTAGGATGGCTAGAGGCAGGAAGGAATGAGGGTGGTTGAGCAGCTTCAATTGTGGACACCAGCAAGGACCCATGACTCAGAGCAGGGTATGACCTTGATAGAATGTTTTCACCTGGTAAGTATCTGAAGTGAAAGTGGCTCCTAGACTTTGAAAACTTTGGTGGACTTGATGTTGGCAAGATCTTCTGTTGTTTACCTAGGGACAAATCTTCATGCTTGGGATCTGGGTTTAAGCAGTAAGGGCAGAAATCCTAATTTCCAAGACAGTGGGTACTGCAGGGAGTGCAGTGGTGGATTTTGAGACAATGTTTTTTGCAGAGGATGGTGGCTTTGTTCTTTGTGGGATCATTTTTTCTCCCTTTGCCTTTCCTGAGTGGCTATCTGCAGTGGCAAGGTAGGGCCTTCCTGGTGAGATGCAGGGCTTTCTCTGGCTCTTTAATGTTGCTGTGTGGAACAACCGCCTGGACCAGACTTGTTTTTTGCCTGGTGGGAAATGGTTTCATTCTGGATGTTGCTTTGTGATGTGAAATGCACAAAGGTAAAGACTGGGCAAGGACTCAGTGTTTAGAACAGTAATCCTCTCAAGTGTTGACATTCACAGCATAGGGAACACAAATATTTACCTGCTGAGGTGTTTGTTTTTTTTCTTTAAAGCCTATTGCAAGTGAGAACTTGTTTTAGTGGCCTTTTTAATGGCCTTTCAACATTTCAGCCGATGGTAAACAATTATTTACAGCAGAATTAATCATAAATGGCTTGCTAGGTTGTTGGGGTTTTATTTGGTTTTGCCTTAAGTGAAAATAGGCATCGTGCAGCTTTGACAAGATTGAAAATCATAAAGTTTCAAACTGTTAAAGCTGATGTCTGTTTTTAATGTTAATTTCACATGTGTAGAGAAGTGAAAAGGAAATTTTCATATTGATAATGTAGACCTTGGATCTAAAGAACAATGCAATTGTCACTCTCAGGCCTATGAAAAGGCTTTTCATGAGTTGTCTTTGAATAGTAAGTCCAGTCTGTAGTGTCTTGACCCCACGCAGGTAGCTGATGAAATGAAACTTTGAAACAATATTTAGAAAGTCCTTAGAGGAAGTAACAAACAATTTTCACAGGCTTAATGTTTACATCACTCATTAGATTATTTCTAAGGATCATTCAGGTAGGAATCAAAAATACTGGTAGAATCAAAATGTCTAAATGTTGTCATGTTCATTAGAAGTGTGGTCAGAGATAAGATTGAACTGATGACTTCACTCTTAGCTCTTGTGATCATAAAACTATTTCTTTTAGGTGGCTCATAGTTTGAATAATCAGGGATGGATTTTATGGTAGAAACACTGCAATCTGAAACTCTAATCCTTGCAGTGTGTGTCTAGTTTTACCCAATAAAAAATACTAAATTTATGGTGTGGCCTTTGTAAACATTTTATCAAAGCAGTAATAAAGATTTTTGCATATACAATTGGTCTTACACTTAATTTAAATTCTTCCCATAGAATTGAAAATTATTACTATTGGTTTCAGAGGGCACATGACGTGTATCCAAGTTATACTGTAGAAGTCTTTTCTGTTCTGGAAGAAGGTAATTTTTAAATTCCTGGTTTTAAGTAAATTATGTCCCTGTGTGAACTGGATGTGTAAACTAAATACAGAATTTTTTTTTCCTATATTTTTTTTTACACTGCTGTGCTACTGTCTTAGTAAAGAATCAAACATGAAGTGATTCTTTTCTGTGTGGTGACTCTTAGTATCATTCCTTTAGGAGCTCCTAGTAAATAAGGTGATAATTCTAAATTGCTACCTGCTTGGTTTGTTGGAATTATTGGCTCTTTAAAAAAATGCCAGGATGTTTATTCGCACAGACTTGGTGGCAACAGCTTTATAATAGGCCTCAAATGTGGGAAAATGTGGGAGTCTGCAAAAACTGAATGCCTTGAAAGGACATCAGCTAGGAACCCTTCATTGCAAGTTTGGTTCCAGCTCTTGCTTCCCAGGAAATGGAGTTCCTAAGGCTCCTTAAGTGTTTAATATTTTTCAACTGTTTAAATCAGAAGGTATGAAACTCAAAGGTGTTAATTAGCAGGGGTGGGGCCTGTGTTCAGATGTTAAGCAGTGTGGAGATAGTGGCAGTTACTCGTGTGAGCACTTGTAGAAGTGCAATAGATCTTTCCTGATAACTACAATACAACTTACACTTTTATTTCATATCCTTACATATGAATGGGGTATTATAAATTCCTCCTTATAGACAGACTTCTATATATGATACCATGGTATGCTGAGGAAGCAGGATATCTAACAAAGTCTTTTAGTTACTTGGTTTGCTAAACAATTCCACTGGAGTCTTGAGGCACAATTATTTCCTTTTTGTATCTTCTGGTTTTGGTTGTTTGGTTTTGTTTTTTTTCAGTTGTGCTTGTGAAGTATGTTTGTTTTACTTCTCCCAGCCCTGTCTAATCATCAAATATGCTACGTTTGAGGCTGAGCCTGAGCAGGTTTGTTTGGCTGAAGAGTTCCAGTACAATGTGGTTTTGTTGGCTTATTTAATTTTATTTTACAGCACCTGGAGCTACATGTTTGGACTGTCACATTTGATGAGATCTTAAAAACAGACAGCAAAGTAATCTAACTTTTGGCTGTTTGTAAACTGTGGAGGAAAAAAGTCTGCATAAGTTATGTACAGCCTGAATCTGAATTTCTGCTTTCAAATTAATTTTCTTCCTTGCAATGTGTTTATTTCTGTGAAATCTCAATTTTCTCAGTTGAGCTATTTTCTCTCAGGCAGATACTTATATTTTGCCATCTAATCAGTAAAAGAGGGCGCTAATAAATGTACAAGTAAATAGTAGCAATGCAAAGTGGTGGTAAGGCAATGTGGTGGTAAGGTGAGATGCACAATGTTGGGTTTTTCTTTTTGCATTAAGTTGATGCTGCTGCTCAGCTTGTTGTTTTGTCTTTGAAAGTTCTCCTTTTCATGAGGGAATCCTGTTCTATTACATAATGGACTGTTGTGGAGTGATTTGAATAAATTGTTATTTTAATTTAAACCAAGGAATAATTACATTACCACATACAACAGCATGTATTGTGAAATCCTGTGAATCACTTGCTTTCTATGAAGAGAAGATGTGATTTTATATCTCTTGATTCAAAAGAAAGATTATTAAAGAGCCAACTTGAGTTTCCCTGAACATCCGTGCTGCTCTGTGCTCTGTTGCTCTAGAGAGTGTTTATTCAGTGTGCTGTGGTTGCACAGGATGACAGTCACTGTTCATTATGTTACACTGTGAAGTCTTGTGAAGTCAGGTGAGTGTTATTTTTGTTTTCACTGTCTGTGTAGTGCACAAAACGTTCCCATTGAGACTTAATTTATACTGATAAAAACGTGTATTTATATTGCACCCTGGAAAATTGCTGGTCTGCATAAATCAGTAACAGTTATTTCTGCACGTGGCAGAAAAGTGTTTGGAACCATGCCTCGGGGTCCTGAGACCTACAGCCTCTGTCTCAATCTCAGAATTCATGTACAGATTAATTATATTCAGACTTTTTGTACAGGTTAATTATGCTCTACCTCTTTCTTGCCTGTGTGCCTCCCTCTGCCCCTGCTCCTTTATGAAATGGAGCAATAGTTTCCTACCTCTGAGAAGTGAAGAGAAGGTTTCAAACCCCATTTGTGAATGTGAGGTACTGATAAAATTCAAGTCGTGATGTATCAAAACCCAGAACCTTCCTACTTGATGAGGGAATGAAAGCCAAGTTATCATTGTGGAATTTGGTTAGTTACTTCTTAGTTTTCTGCTCCTTTCTAATTTACTGCTGGGGTTATGAGCAGATTGCCCTGGTCCAGTACATATCTTCTTTACAGAGAGTGTCTTCTCAAGAACAAGTGTCTCTGGAATCATAAAATGAATGCGGTGTCCCATGAAATGATCCTGGGATTATATAAAGATTTTCACTGATTATTTTTGTGTAGGTGCTACACTACAGGCTAGATTTTTTTTATTTTATGTTGTTGGTCTGTTAAAGGAAATCACAAAAAAAGGAAAATGGGTGCAGGGGTTCATTTTCTGCAAAAAAATATTAAAATAATATTTTTTTAAAGAAGTTGCATTAATATGGGCATTGCTGGTTTTTTGCTGGGCACTTGTGTGTGCTCGTCATCAGTGTTGCATATGCTTCCGTTCTACCATTTCCATTTTTATATCTCCTGGTCTTAATTTTTTTTTTTTTGCCTGTTTTCTGATCTGTGATCACTGGTACCCAGTGAAAGGGATGTCGTAAAACCATAGAATGGTTTGGATTGGAAGGGACCTTAAAGATCATCCAGTTCCAACCCCCCTGCCATCAGCAGGGACACCTTCCACTAGACCTTTATGTGTTTGTTCATTTAGTTTATGTGTTTGTTCATTTAGTTTATGTGTTTGTTCATTTAGTTTATGTGTTTGTTCATTTAGTTTATGTGTTTGTTCATTTAGTTTATGTGTTTGTTCATTTAGTTTATGTGTTTGTTCATTTAGTTTATGTGTTTGTTCATTTAGTTTATGTGTTTGTTCATTTAGTTTATGTGTTTGTTCATTTAGTTTATGTGTTTGTTCATTTAGTTTATGTGTTTGTTCATTTAGTTTATGTGTTTGTTCATTTAGTTTATGTGTTTGTTCATTTAGTTTATGTGTTTGTTCATTTAGTTTATGTGTTTGTTCATTTAGTTTATGTGTTTGTTCATTTAGTTTATGTGTTTGTTCATTTAGTTTATGTGTTTGTTCATTTAGTTTATGTGTTTGTTCATTTAGTTTATGTGTTTGTTCATTTAGTTTATGTGTTTGTTCATTTAGTTTATGTGTTTGTTCATTTAGTTTATGTGTTTGTTCATTTAGTTTATTCTTCTAGTTCCTTAAACACCATATTAATAAATTCTATAAGAGTTTGTAGAGAGGAAAGCATTGTGGTAATTCTTGGTTAACACAGTGCTCAAACAATTTCTGGTGGTTTAGAAATATCCCTCACTGATACACTTTTACCACTGAAATTGATAGTGGTTTTGATCTTTTAAGATGTTGGAAACTGATGGGAGCAGGAACACAATTAGGAAACACATAAGCCTTAAAAAGAGACAACTAAAAAGCCTTGATGTTGGCTTTTCAGTGCGCTCCAGATCTTAGTCTTGTAGCTTGGGTCTGGATTAGGTCAAAGCAATTAAATCACTTCAAGTAAATAAAGCATCTGGTAAAAAAGCCTCCTTGTCATACTCTGTTTCCATCAAAATGTTCTCCTAACATGGAGTGTGGAGCACTGGGCTGGAAGAGGTGAGCTCTTCTGTGGCTAGTAGCTTTTGAAGGGGCATCAACATGGCAAGAAAAAATGGATGGTTGAGAAGTAGATTTGGCTACTGTACCTCAGTCCAACTTGCCTTTTTTTTTTGTCTCATGTCTGACCTTTGTCAAAGTGCTTCTCATCGTGTCTCTTTTCCTTATTATTGAATAGCTCTACACTAGGTTGTAACTTTTCTCTTCCAGTTGTTTTAAAATATAAAATGGAGGAAAAATACTCCAAAAGCATATTCTGTTTCACATACCTGAGCAATCTGAAGAGAGATTCCTCCTCCCTGCCTGGCCTTAAGTGAAATTGGTGTTTTAAATGGGGAGAATGGAAGGAAAAGATATATAAATTCTAAATAGAAAGTTCTTCTCCTTATTAATGAGAAAATGTATCATGCAAATAATTTATCAATTTCAGTCAGTAGGATGAGGGTAGTAAATTATTTATTGAAGTTTAAATGGAATCTTTTCATACATTAATTTGAAAAACAAGTTTGCAGTGACTAGTAACTAACATTATAATATACATCGTTAGAGGATAGACTCGCAGGAAAAATGGATTATTGCTATATTCTTTTAATATCTTCTGGTTTTGAGTGAAAATTAGATACCTCATTTAATGAGCTATTAATATTAACCAGAAGTGCCTGTTCTATCTGTGTGTTGTGGAATACATAAAAAAATCAAAATGCTGCTGTGTGTGTTACATAAATTAAATGCAATTGCAAAAGCTGGTGTGTTTACAGAGTGTGCAGTACTTTTCCAAAATACTAAATGCATTTATCTAGGGGAAATTACACTCTGAGCTGGAATAAAGGAAAGTCGCAGGAAAATTCAACTATTTCCCCTTTAGCTCTTCCACTGTGGTGAGTAGGTGAACTTTAAACACCACTGTTTCCAAAACTGCACTGTAGGGTTTTCAGACACAGTACATCACAAGGTGGCATCTGGGCTGCTTGAGTAGTGTTCAAGGGGGAAACAAATGTTTGCCCAAGTTCCTTACTCAGCAAAAGGAAAGTACAAGTAGAAATGGGAAGTTTCATTGAGATTTCAACTGCGTTGGGATTTTTTCACTGTTGTAAATGGATTCGGACGTGGAAGATAAAACAGCCTCTCCTGTGCTGCCCTGTGTGTGGTGTGCTTGATGTGGATGGACTGATCCTCTTGAACAATGAAGTGGATTTGAAAGTTTTCAGGGGTTCTTTGCCATGCACAGAACTGCCAGTAAAATAAAACATATTGATAGGAGTTGAAGTGAAACTAAATAGGGACTTTTTACTACTTTTTTTTTAACATGCCATTTATGATGATTGTTCACGTGCAGAATATTACTTGTGTGTTACTTCTGCTTCACAACTTGGCTGATGCCTAGCTCCTGTAAACCCACAGGACTGATTCTTCAATAGCTGTTCCACAGATGTAGTGTACAGAACGTCACACTGTAACTATTTTGTGAAGAAATAAACTGCTGTCTGCTTTGCCTTTCATCTGTGTGCCATTTCATACTGTGAATGCAGCACATTCTGATACATATTCACAGCCGGCCGTATCATCTTAATTCCTTGCTCCTGGTGTATATCTGCATTTCCTCAAAGAGGTCAAGGGATTAAATAAATCCCTGCGGAAAATGCACGGGGAGAACAGAAAACTGCTGTGTGAAATGTTACCATACTAATCCATATTTGCCAATTTTACAGCCAGACACTGGGCAAGTGTTGGTGATTTGCCTTAGGAGAAATCATAAAGGAACTGGGTTGGAAGTTACTTCCTTCACTGAGCTAACGCTGCTATATTTTCACTATAGAATTAGGGGAGAATATTTTTAACAGCATAAGCCACAAATGTGTTTTCATGGTTTAGAAGTTTGTGTCTTCATGCCTTTTGTTGTCTCGTGTAGCAATAGTTGCAGAATAGAAACTAATTCTCATACAGATGGGAAACTTGAATAGGATTTTAGTATTTATTCCAAATGTGTATGGCATTTATTACAAACTATATTAATTCACACAAAACCTCTGTTTATATAGCACTTAAAATACAGCAGCCTGTGCTCTTTTGCACTATCCTGCAAGTGTTCTACAAAACTTGAGTAAATAATCAGGTCTCTTACAAAGATAATGGTATGTCCTTCATGCTTGTCTCGGTAATTTGCATCTTTGTTGAAGTTACTACTCAGATTGTCACTTGAGATCAGTAATTTTATAATATGGCTCTCTTTTTATAGGAAATTGTTTAGAGGAAATTTCTTTCTAGATTTTGTCTAAGCAGGCTGATAAACAAGACCATGGATGTTTCTAGCTTTTTTTTGCTATTGCTTTACCTGCTTTTGAACCACTGACTCCAAGATTAAAAGCTCTTTGCTGTTCTCATTCTTAAACCAACTTGTTCATTTTTTTGGCTTTGTTCAAGTTTTCTTATAGGAACAATCATTTTAATATGAAAGTAATGGAGAAAGAGGCTTATGTTCTCTCAGTAAGTTTTAGTCTTCAGAGGGTCTGGTAAAGTGCTCAATATTTAAACTCAGCACAGTAAATACAACAACAACTTGCAATAAAACTGTGTTCCAATTTGTGCACTATGTATCAAACTGGACTTTTGAAGGCAAAAGGCCTTAGTATGAGTTTTTTCTTGGCATCTTTTTAGTGTTAGATTTTGTTGCATTGAGAAGGATTGAGTCAAGAACTTAATCCTGAAAATAGCATAGGTAGTCCCTATATCATTGAGACAGGAACAGAAGTTTGGGAACTGTGTCCTAGGGATGGAGAAACAGCCATGATGAGGCTGCACTTCGCAATAGTTACCTATTCCTCTACGATAATTCTCTTTGCTCTGGGTCACTTGTTTCTTCAGCACAAGTGGATATATCTGCAGAAACAGTGGAGAATGGAGTGCTTTCTTCTGATTTGCTTTTGGATTTACTTTCCTTGTCTTTTAAAAGGGTGCAGGGTAAGACCTAGAAACGGGCAGCAGGGAGGGTGGGGTGCTGGTGTTTCAGAATGCAGGAAACTTTAAAAAGCAATTATGGCCAGATCTACTTGAAGATCATGAATATGTGTCTTTGAGGCGTTATCTTTTTAGGACTGAGTGGGCTTTTAAATTGCACTTTATTATTTTTCTTGATTATCCCAAGTAATGCCCCACTATCATTTTTAAAATAACAAAAACATAAATTTTGGCAAATCTTTGCGTTGTGAACTTCCAGCTATTTTAATCAAAAATAATTATTTTCTTTAAATTATTTTTCACAACAACTGGAACATAAACACTGTTTTTGAGAAATAAACTGAATTGGTCCAGGGGCTTTTCCAGCTACCCCATCAGAAGGGGTGGAAATACGTTGTCCTATGGACAGTTTCCTTTAAAAATGGCAGTGTCAGAGGCAAACATCGAAAAAGTCAGATGTTACAGTGGAAAAAGTTTGACTCCTACAACTTTCCAAAGGCAAATCTCCCTCCTCCTACCATTTCTGATCAGAACTGGTCATCATCTTCAAATAAGGTGAGCTTTCCAAATGTTGCTAAGGAAGAGTAAGAGCTGCTGGCATACGTGCTCAACGCAGCATGTGTTAATAGCAGGTCAGGGTGCTCAAAGTTGCTGTAAGGAAACAAAAAACATACTTGCTTTTGGGGTAGAGAGAAGTGGACAAATGTAAAAAAAAAAAAAAAATTATTGGATTCCTTCTTATATCAAATAGTTGATACACCAATTCTAATTTAATATATGTAGTTCAAAGCTTTTACCTCTCATCTTTAAAGTACAAGAGATAATCTGGTGCCAGCAGGCGTAGGGCAAGAGTAGGATTTAAGAAGACTGAGTGTTTTGTAACATATTAAATGGGATTATAAGAAGGAAGAGGAGGAGGAGGCCGATTTGCCTCATCACAGTTATAACCAAGATGTTATCATACATAAAATCCTGAGCATAATAAGCCATTTAGTAAATAAAGATTGGGAATTTTTCTTCATTTTTTTGTGTTCTCCATGGAGACTGCATTCTGGGCCTTGAAGTCTTTTTATGTCTTTTATTTGTCGTTGAATTTCTGCAATAAGTGAAGCTGCCCTCAGCAAAGCACTAAGGATGTGTTTATTCTTTTTTGCATAACTGAGTTTGTTCTGTAAACCTTTATTTTCTTTAACCTGAAAATAAATTGAGTTGATTTCTTTGGCTCTTCTTGAGATTTTCACATAGCTTGTAACCTAATAATTCTGGAGTTCTAATTGGTTTATTTTTTTTCTTTTGCATGACAAAGATGAGTGTTTAAATAAATAAATAAAAATGCTAGTTTCTTAGTAGGTTTGTGTGTTTCCAAAGACCTCTTCTGTATTAAGTGTCAAGAAAAGTTACTCCGACAAATTGCTAAGTAGCCTCTTTTCAGTTCTTAGTAGCAATGTTGGGTTTGCACTTTGGCAACAGAGTATTTTGGTTTTTTTCTGTTTGTTTTTTTAATGAGGTTTTTGAATGTGCCCTAAACACTAACTCTTCAGATACACAGAGGAAGAGCACTTTTCATGGCTTTTAAAGTAGGATGAAATGAGTTAATTTAATGTTTTTCTTATCTCTGAAACTGACATGAACTTGAAAGAAAGCATAAAGAAAGTTAAAATAAGCTGTGTGTTTTTTAACTTGTTTTGTCTTTTTTTTTTCCCAAGATATGGCCTTTTAGGAAGGCCTGTGATACCAGAACCTTGTTGCAGTAGGGTGTAGGTGTAGCTCCTTTGAAATTCCTTGAGTGATGGACCTCAGGTGTCTTTCTGTTTGAATTTAAATACTTTACAGTGTCAAAACTTGCAGGTGTAAACAAGACTGGAATGGCCACCTCTAGTAATTGGAATTCAAGCTGGAACTGGACACAAGATGTGCAGCAAAAAGGAAGGGCACTTGCCTTATAATGTATGCACCGTTTATTTCCATAAAGGCTTGGAAAAAACTTGGAGGGCAAATCGTGCGGGAAGGATGACACTTTGCTGTCAGTGCCTGTAACGTAATTAGAGTATCTGCAATCAGTAGAGCATGTAGTTCATGTGACAGACTGTCCTGTGGGCAGATCCTCTGCTGCAGGAGCAAATGTGGGCTAATGGAATAACTCCGAGAACTGCCCACAGGTTCCTTCTGGAAATTTTCTTCGCAAGGACCCATTTCAGATGATTTTTTTTTTTCCCCTACTCATGATTCCACCACAGTTGTTCCTGTAGGCAAAGCTGGGAAAAACGGGGTGGAATATCTGCGGAAGGTTGTGAACCTGCATTCAAAAGGCAGAGGAGTGTCCCTCACAGTGGCACTGGCCTTGTGAGAGCTTGTTGCACACTTGCAGCTCACCTCAGTTTTGTAAATCTGCTCCAGAAGAAGAGTTGGTAGCAAGTCTCAGACCTACCGGGTGTCAGGTGTGGGAAGAGAAATTTGCTTTTAGTTCAGTTCAGGAGTGACAAATGGAAGAGCTCTTAGTAGGAAGGGATTGCTATTGGTCTTACTGGTTAATTAAAGTATTTAATTCACTGGGAAATGTGCTTTCAGTGGGAAATGTTTCTGGATACCTGTTCTGTACAAGTTCTTTACAGCGTATTTTAGCAGTTTAACTTCTAGCTTCATCAGTAAAAGGCAAGTAGAAAACTAAATGGAGTATGAATTTCAAATTAGCGTTCCTGTGGTTGAAAAGTGGTTATCATTTATTTTGACACACCACAAAAGTGGCTTCCTCCTGTCAGCTCTGGGGTCTCCTTGCCTTTCAGAACTTAAGGCTGCCATGTGTGGAGCTCTTAACATATTTTGTGCAGTATATATTTCTTTTTCTCTTAAAACATTTGTCAAGAATTTCAAAATTCAGTGTTGTTGGGCTTGTTTTGTTTTGGAGTTTTTTAGGCAGGAGATATTGAAGAAATGTGAAGTGGTGATACAAGAAAAGCAATGCTATAAAATTTAAAATGTTTAGAATCCTCTAGGATGGTTTAAAGGACTTGTCTTTAATTAAAAGTGCCATACACTTAGTAAAAAAACTGTTAGTTGAGAAATTGATTTTTTCTTCTTTTTTTTTTTTTTTCCCTTAAGAAAGGCAAACTGTGAGTTTTCTTGTATGGGGTAAATGTCACTCTGTTTATATCTTAGCTTTGCTGCAAGTCAGGACTTGTACTATTCCTCTAGGTTGTCATAGAAACGCAGCTAACTGTCATCTCAACTCAGGCTGCTGATCGTTTTATTTGTAGGTTTTCAGGATTATTAAAATTTAACAAAAATTATTGATTTGCTTTTTATTAACACTGGCTTGTGTTTACTTTAGAAGTTCAGGCTGCGTCAAAGCTTTTCCTAATAGAAAAATACCTTTAAAATTATTAAATTCTGATACTCTGAATAAGAGATCATAAAATGCATTTGATATATCAAGTGGAGTCTGAAGCAGTAGAGAAATGTTGTGTTTTTGCAAATTGCCTTTTTAATTTCATTTTGTTAACAGCAAAGCACCCTTACCCCATTTCAATTCACCTTTTAGCTTGACTTTTACTTAACATAAAAGATACCTGTCAAGAAAGCATGAAATGGGTACATCATTGTGCCTAATATTTGAAGTTTTCATTTTATTTACTTATTTTGAAGCCTGGCAGAATGCTTCGGTGCACTAACTTTTGAAAGTATATATATATTTTTTTGTATATGCATGTGCAGGAAAAATTACTTAGTCTTCACTCAGAAATAAGACAGGTAAAACTTATTTACAGTAACTTTATCTAATGGTCCATGGATGAATGCTTTTATGCAAACTACGCAGGAGACTAGAATTAACTTTTCACGTTGGTTGCACATTTGACGTCCAGACTCCAGCAACATGTGGAATCGTAGAGAAACTAGACGACTGGAGTTCAATTTTTTTACTTTTAGGAGTTTATTCAATGATTGCCCAGGCATTTCAAGTGTAATCTTTGTAAGCAGTGTATAAAATGCAGTAATGTATTAATTGCTGTAAAATGGATGCAGACTTCCTTACGCCCTTCTTCATCCCACAGATGCTTTTTACTGTGACTTTACCTCCTCCCTCTACCCTGTCCTCACTTATTAAGGATCTGTAGGCACAAGGAATTGGGCTGATTTATATACAGCCCTGTAATTTGACATTGTCATTCTGTCTGGTAACAACTTTGTTCAGTGTTAGATTTACTGAATAAAATTGTTTCTTAGGGGACATTTTGACACTTCAGACTGCTACGTCATGGGCGGCTGACATCCCTCTATTAATCTCATTTGTATTCTGCCATAAAACTCTCCAATAACATTTTAAAAGGGCCTCTCTTTGCTGCATATTTATATAACCATGAGGGTGACTATTGAATGTTTCTATAGGTCCATATGGCTTTTGTGTGGTTTTGTATCAAGGTGTGTACATGTTACTGTGTGTGATGGTAGCACGAATGGTAAATGACTGTCATTTTTAACTCAGGAAAGACTGGCTTTAGTACTCTGAAGATAATTTAAACAAAATATATTTTACTAACATGTTAACGTGTCTTTCTTCTAAATTTATTTTTCACATCATCACCTACAATAAAATGTTGCACCAATACAGTTGTTCTGCAGTAGCCTGGCACTGTGCATCTTTATTTTCTATTCTAGGGACTGGAAAGCAGTGGTTGGTGGGAAGTCCTTTAGTAGAGCACTGCACTGGTGTGTCCTGCTTGCTTAGGAATGAAAGAAGTGTTTTAGATGGGAAATACACTCAACCTTGATGTGTTCACGAGAAGTAATAGTGAGTGTAGAGGATTTATTGCAGAAATACTGTTTCCCAGTGAGGACCAAGGGTTACACGTGGGTTTGTGTAGGTCTACACACGTGGAGTATTCACTGAGGCTTATTGAAGCTTATGGCATCTCTGGCGTTGTACTTCAGTGGACCATCTGTTACAGATAGATGCCTACGACCAAAGAGCTATTTTGCCCCTTAGATTTTCTTTTCCTAAGAGACAAATGTTGGGTGTTCTTTGATTAATGAATTTGCTGCTTGTGGTTTTTAGCTCAGTCTCCTTTCTCTTCACGCTGTGCCACTGGATGCATCATCTTTCTTTGCATCTAAGTAGTGAATGGGTGATAATACCTAACATGCTTGAAGAGAAAAAGAGAAGAAAGCTTTGGTATTTACCAGAAAAAGTTACTAACATGCAGGTGATATAGGTGATCCATAGGAATATTCTGTATCCAGATCCTTTCCCCTGACAGTTTTGCAACAGCGTGTATATAGTCTTTTTTTTTTTTTTAACCTAAATCCATTGGTGTGTTTTATACAATTAACTCATTCCTAGTGGATTCTTTTTTATTTTTATTCACAGCATTTTGTCTCTGTCCTTCCTACAGAGGTGCAGCATCTTGTAAAGGTTTTGAAGTTTCTTGTAACCTGCATGCTTCAGCTTAGAGTTAATTGTGGCTACAGTGGCACACTTTATTTTATCATAATCTGTTTTGCCATATCCATCCCTTTTATATTTTTCTTGCAAATTGTGAATGACTAACTTTATGTAACAAAGTACACATCTACATGTTTTCCTGCTTTTTAGATATCAACTAAATGCCTCTTACAGCTGAATTGATATGCTGCTATACAGTCTTTGCACCCAGAACTTTGGAGTAAAAGGAGAAATCAGTAACAAAAAAGCAGAACCCAAGCCCCCTCCAGTGATAAAAATGTGGAAGTTTGGCTTTTGATTGGAATGGCTGTTGTTAAGAGATAGCAGTGATTCATCTTTGGCTGTTGCTGTGTGATAGTTTTTGGGATATCTTTTAATTTGTTTTTGTTTAAAAGAACTTCTAAATTATTGTTTGTTTGTTTTTTTCTCTTGCTCCCTTCTCCTTACACTCCTAAAAAATTTAGGAAGATGAGAGTGAAGAAGAACCCAAGCTGAAGTATGAACGGCTTTCTAATGGCGTGACTGAAATTCTCCAGAAGGATGCAGCCAGCTGCATGACAGTGCATGAAAAGGTATTAAGTGACTTTGTGGCAGAGATAGAACTTCTCCTTGGTTTTATACATTTAACTGTACTTACAATGAATCAGTATATTTCTGTGTAGAAGTGCTGCCAAATCTAGAGGTGCAGTGCAAGCCAACACTAATACAAACAAGATTCATAGTAAACCTGTGTTGGAACAGTCCACGCTTTCTCAGTGAGAAAATGAGGTGAGAATTCAAGGTGCAGTGATTTGTTAGATGGGATGTTTACATAGGCTACTTGGGAAATACTCACTTGATTTTAATTATGGACAGAAATGTGAACTGGAATTGGGTTACAGTCTCAACTTTCTTTTATTCAGAAAGGAAATTGGCATATACTGTGCTTATTTGTACAGCCCGAGTCACTGAAGACACTCGGTCATGCTAGGGGCCAACTTAGCATATATTCAGTTGTGCAAGACAGCTGAGTTTTAGTACAGTGTAGAATAAATTAATTACAGTATTCATTTTTTGATTGGATTTTTTGAAGAGGTGTCATACTAAGACTTCCCTCTTTCCCCTTCTCTGATTCAGTATCTTAAAAACAAGGAGAGAGAATGCACATGCTCTGATGCTGGGAAGGTTTGCAACATACAAGAGAAAGAAAGAGAAAGTGATGGACAATGCGAAGAAATTTTACAAAGTCATTATTTTGTTCTTACAAGGAAGAAACTTCATATGTTTCTTTAGTGATTTAAAGAATTGGTTTTTTTATTTTCTGAGTTTTCTTCTCTTTTCTAAATACTGAAGAACATTGTAAAATATTGAGGAATGCTGCAGAGCACCTGAAAGTATGAGTTAATGATTTGTCAAGTAACTATTAGTATGTAAAACATAATAGCTGTTTTCTGAATGGATAATTTTTCACAGCCAGTAATAGCTCCTTAATAGTTATTGTTGAGGGATCTATCTCTATTATTTGGCTATATTTTTAGACTGACTTGTGCTGTGCTTCTTTTACTCAGAGGACCGTTGCCATGGCTCAGGAGGCTCTTAAGATGAAGCTTGTATTTTAACTGTGCGAATGAAAACAATAAGTCTTTTAAAAATCTTTTTTGACAACTTAGAATTACACAGATATTTGGAAAATCGGTGAGCGTTTCCTCCTGGTCTGTGGCCTCTTTGTGTTACCTTTGTTTCCTGAGCCTCAGGTAAATTTTGAAAGCTGAGAGATGAACAGGATTTTTCTATGAGGATGGGCACAGATAAAGCTTTAACTATAGTGTCACAAAGAGTGACAATATAGGGAAAGCTGTTGAAGTATCCCAGCACTTTTAGTTTTCCACCAAACTAGATACACTATTTATGAGAAGGATCAATATTGTTAGAAGCCAGGTACTGGAGTCTTTTAGGAATAGGTCTCTTGCAACAGAGAGCTTGAAAATGAAGCTGGGTTACAGGGTTTTGCAAGGGTGTTTACTGGTTTGTTCTGGGTTTGGCAAGGTGCTTTTGTTTTTATTTTTTAAATTTTTTTTAGCAGGAAAAGCCCTGCTGAAGCATCATCATTAGCAAAATTATACAGTACTATGTAAAATAGGCCTCTGATTAAAGCTGTTTAACTTTGGTGGGAATGCTGAAAATCTGGCCTCTATATTCAGACTAATTTCCCCCCAGAATTTATTTTTTTTCTTTCTTTTCACTGCTAAAGCATCATATTTTCACCAGGCTTGCTGTCTGCACTGGATGACTAATCGTCATGGCACCTGGTGCATTCAAGCAGGCCTGTGCAGTGGAATAGTCATACCTAGTTATGTCTGCACACCTGATGTTTTATTAACCAGTATTGATTTTTTTACCCGGGGGACTTTTTTCTTCCTGAAAAAAGGCAACCTTGCAGGAGTGAAAGGCATTGTAGGGGATGAATTTCTAATGAACCCCTTCTTTCACTTTTTTTGACTCCTTTTAATGTAGCTTCATATTTTAAGTGCCTGAACTGAAATTTCATTTTAAGCAATTCCATTTTGATAAATCCTTTTAAACCTTGACTTTCTGTAAGGTTATTTTTTAAAGATTGTGCTGCCTGACTGACACGCTTAGCAGTGCCTGTAAATTTGAGCATTTCATTATAGGTTGCAATGAAGCATGCTCACATGCAGTGAAATACAGAGAACTGAGGAGCCTAGACTATTTGAGTAATGCTGAAAGGAGGGGGAGGAATAAAAGAAACCTTTGTCATAAATCAAGTAGTACCGAAGTTCTTCCTTTTCTGTTTAGGTGTAATTCACATGGTTCAATTAACAGCAGATCTCTCAGAATCAATTCCCTTCTCGTTTTTATCAAAATAAGTTTGTGATAGCATGCATTTGTGTGGAGATTTCTTTATTTTGCTACTGGTTTTTAGAATGAAACTCCTGAGATTTCTGAGGAAAAGTGTATTTGTCTTGAGAATGTTCAATGTAGGATTTTTACTACGTGAAAGAAAGCAAACCCAGTGGTTATCTGTGTGCTGAAATGCACTGTCAGAGACCTTCCATAATTCAGTGGGATTTGACCAGTGGTATACCAATGGCTTTTTGCTGTGTTTGAATGTTCTGGTTTTATGTTAACAATGAAGGAAGATTAAAAATAAAGCCCAAAGGAAACCGTTATGATTGAAACAAAGCTGCAGAAAGGATCCAGGAACTATTTCAGGTCGGTGTTGGTCCTCGCTTTCACGCTGCATTTTTAATTTGCTGCCACAGTCCATCAGGCAGTGTGTACGGACTGCAGACACACCATTAGTTGTCAGTGGATGAGGGTCCTCATGACTCATTCTGACAGCTAACTTGCACTATCACAGTAATATGGGCTTGAAGCCCTGGTTTATTCTTTAGGTGCAGTTAAAATAAGCTTTGTCTATAGAAGGTGTTTGGTTTTTTTTTTTTTTTTTTCCCTGGGTGCTGCTAATCATCAATCTGCTAAACATCTGGGAGTTGATTTAGCATTGCTGTAGTTTGGGCTGTGGTGTCTTTGTGTTTATGTAATCAGTCTCTTTCTTTTACAGTTTTTGGCACTGGGAACACATTATGGCAAAGTTTATTTACTTGATGTCCAGGGGAACATCACACAGAAGTTTGATGTCGTAAGTATGGCATTATTCAGAACACATCTACTGCAGTGTACTAAATAATAAATCAGTTAATGCTCTCGCTATACCTGTAATTTTTTAATGCATTTCATGAACTTCCTCCCCATAATGTAAAAAGCAGCGTATGGCCCTTGAAAAAAGTTACACTGAATGATTTTGTGATGAGCACATCTCATCACATATAAAAAACTTTCTTCATGACAAAAGAGGAAATACATATTGATGGTTCTAAATGGCTGTTATTAATTATGTACCCCAGAGGCTCGTCACTACCGTAAGGCACGAGCCTGCTCATTAGGTGACTATTGTCAGTTGTTAGTGTGTGCACTATCATCTTATCTAGTTGCCACAAGTAATTGAAAATTGATTGATTGCCTTGCGGGTTCAGTTTATCTACTGCAAATATATAACGCTAATATTTTATGTGAATGTTTTAAAGCTTGAACTCTTAAGGGATGTTATTGATTGAAGGAGAAGAAGCAGACATTTTCCTTATTGTGGTTCCTGATTTTAAAGGATGAATGAAATGCTAAATTTAAAGTTCTGTTCTAGAGTATTAAACACGCCTTTTAATTGTGGGTATGTGTTGATTATTTCTTTGGTTTTGTTGTGGTTTTTTTTAGTAACTCATTTTCAAATCCCTGTTTTTCATGGGAGATGGGAGGTAGAGAATTAGCAATTTTTTTTTCTCCTGGCGTTGTCACAAAATCTAGTAGCCAAGCAGTGGTTTTTCATAGCAGCGTCAGCACTTGTCAGAGTATCCATCACAAGATGTTGGCATGTTTGCAAAGAGAAGGTATGTTCTAAAGCTGACACAGCTAGCTGCATGGGGTGGGGTGAAAGGGTTTGTTTACTTTTTTTTAAATCTTATTATGCAGTTGTACAAGGTCAAGGGGGAAGTCATAGGCAAAACATAGATTTCTAGGCCCGACCTTTGCTATTTTATATATAGCATTGGTCAGATTGACAGTGACCTTACTGGATATTAATGAAAGCCAAGCTAATTATGTTTTTACTATTTCTTCTAACTTTGTATGTTCATCAGCCCTACAGGGGAGATGCTGACTGCATTTCAAAAGAGGAAAAGCTCTTGGTGTCTCCCTTACAGTTCTGATTATTTCACATGTTAACTACTTGCTAAATATACAACTTCTTTCTCTTGGAAGTAATCTATTTGAGGCAGGCCAGATTAAAATGTACCTGAACTCTTCCATCTCTGCAGCAAAAGACTGACGCAAAGACTCACTTAAATGGAGATTTTTCTATTAAATCAGACATGAAGCATCTTAGACTTATATTTGTTCCACTCTGTGTCAGGTACTTGGAAGAGTGAGTTTGTAGAACTACCGATTTTTTTTCTTCAGTACATCATCAACACCCTGTTCTCCCACACTGGTTTTGAAAGGTAAAAGCCTCTTCTTTCTGTAGAGCCTTAGGGCACTGCCTAGGTGTGGAGCCAAGGAACAAAGGAACCTGTTGTCTCCTGAAGACTATAAAACAAAATCTTAGCATCCTCTTTATACCTGCCCACCCAAATCTGCTATTTTTTTGCTTTGCTTCTCTTTAATGAAAAGTCTTACCAGAGCCTGCTGAGAGGGTGGTTTCTTATGATGAAGTTAATGTTGGGCTATATAAACCACCTTCTGCTCTCCAGTGCTTTCTTGGTTATCCCTTTTCCAAACCTGACCTGCTTCAGCATGAAGATTTTTGTGCCATGTCTTCTTAAAGACACGACAATAATCTCTTTTTAACCTATTATTTGAATACAAACTGACTTTTGAGATGGAAAACAGGAAAAACAAATGTTTCTTGGATTCTATTGTTAAAGTTTCCATCTCTTTTTGTAAGGTGTATGTCTCTAGTGAAACAGATCATTATATCATGGATCAGATGGAAATTATGCTTTTTTTTTCTTTTTATAGATTAAAGAAAATATTTTGATTTAGCACCACTTGCCTTGGAAAAAAAAAAGTTTTCCAAGGAACTACTAATTGTTTTTGAACAGAATGGGCTGCCTATGTGAGAAACAAAGCAGCTCTGTGACATCCTTGGCAGCTTAAAAAGAGTTTTCTGAATGAATGTTGTTGGCTGTTGAACCTTTAGACAGTTTATTCTGAATTTGCTGCTGTATATGAGAATATTTTCCTTCTAACCTGAAATTTTTGAGATCTTGGATTGCAGACTAGAGGTACTGCTATCAAAATGTTTGGTGTGTTCTTTCTGTTCTCTCCTCCCAACACCTGTTTACTGTCTCCCCTCCTGCAGGATTTGCATTAGAGCATTGCTGTGTTGTACCAAATAAAACTTCAGACTTTCTTGAAAAGAAAGTGAGCTACTTCTTGAAGCCCTACAGATGCAAAGCATTCCTTAGAAATGCACTGAGGCAAAGAGTATTTTCTCTAGTAGTGTTTTCTCTGGCTTTTTGTTGGGTCCAAAATGAACAAATTCCTTCTGAGAAGCATTTCCCCTGGTGGAATGGCAGATGTGGTTCTACCTTGAAGTTATAAACAGGAGAAGGATCTGTTGTTACTATTTTTTAGAAATTAGTGGTGTATAAAAATTGCTCCAAGTTAAATAAAATAGTCTTTAATTAAAGAGCAAGCAATATTACCACTGAAATCTTGGAATTGTTTACAGTAAATGGTGTAACTGGGGAGTGAATTTTATATATTTTTCTTTTTGAAAGAATCTTCTCAGCAGCAGTTTTCTGTCTTATGAGAAATACAGAGTAAAGATAGCAATGGGAAGCCCTTTGTCTGGAAGAAATCAGTCATGTAATTCAAGAAATTGTTCTGCACTTGAGTCTTTATTTGTATTTTTCAGAGGTTTGGTTTTTTTTAAATCAGGTTGAGGAATAACAAAAATACTTTCTTATAAGTACATTCAAGTTTGTTAAATGTGTAAATAGAAAAAACAAACCACATACAGGAAACTTTAAAAGTCACTAGATCTGAAATAGGATTAGTATGTGAAATAAACCACAATGGAGAGGTTTTTATTTTAAGCTTCATATTAAATATATGTAGAATATACCATTATTGCTACTGTAGTCCTCTTGATTTCCATTTTGCTTTCCTAATCTCAGGTAACAGTGTGTTCGATAATATAAACGAGCTTGGAAACTGAAGAAATAAGAATTTTGTTTTTATAATAAATAATTTATTTTCCATATTGGCTCCCATCTGGATTTTAGCCAAATTGTAAAACAGAAATAGAGTCTGATCTCAGGGGACTTGCAGCATAATTACTTTATCATGTCTCTGGCTCCCGTGAACTTTGAGGAAGAAAACTCACAGGTATGTTATGTCATCTCCAAAATGGCCTATTTTTTTTTAATGCTGGCCCTGCTGTTGAAGACCAAATGCATTTAACATTTTAAATTGCTAAAAAGAGTAGTAGGAAATACTACAATGTAATGGCACCTCAAGAAGTTCTGCTGTTGTTATGTGGTTTTTGTTTGTTTTGAAACAAAAACAAACATAAAAAGAAACAAAACTCATTTTAGGACTTCACTCTCAGAATCACAGAATCACAGTATGGTAGGGGTTGGAAGGGACCTCTGGAGATCATCTAGTCCAACCCCCCTGCCAAAGCAGGTTTACCTAGAGCAGGTTGCACAGGACTGCATCCAGGCAGGTTTTTAATATCTCCAGAGAAGGAGACTCCATCTACAAGAGTCTACATCCCCTCAGTGATGTCCAAAGCAGCAAAACAGTGTGAGTATCGTGAATTGCAAATACTGACCCTGATGCTGCAAAGACTTAAATCACGTGCTCTACTTTGACCTGTAAATAGTCACAGAGGCTTCTGTGAAACCAACATAGACAACTAAAAAGTCTTCTCAGAACACTGTCTTGCTCTCATCTTGCTCTTAGAATACCTGCTGCTGGATCCTGGCCCAGGTAGACAACTAGTCTTTCCAGTTTTGCAACTCCTCTTGTCAACAGCAGTGGAAACGTGTGCTTTGAAACTGGTATGGGAGACTTTTGGTTTGGGAAGAGTTGAGAGACAGGAATTTGTGGGCTATGGCCTTGGATGGTGCTGGTATCTCAGCAGCCACGCTTGTGCTCTCCCGTGATCCCCCTTTCCTGCTTGCCTGGCGTGTTTTTAGCTCCTGCTAGCCTGGCTGTCTTTGACAATGTCAGCTGCCTAAGATTAACTGATACGCATCCTCAAATAACGTATGTTTGACAAACTGGTGTTCTCTTGTATTAGGGTTCAGTGCATTGAGTGAGATGAAATGTGTCAAACGCACTGAAAATTATTACTAAAAGGCAACAAGAAGAGGGGAAAAAAAAGCCTGCTAATGCCGCTGACAAAGGATGATGCAGGACTGATTCACAGCATGTTAATTCCAAATGCCTCTCCATCTTTCTTTTCTTTTTAGACTGTCTACAATTTATTAATATAATTATTGCCTCAACTGACATCTTGTGGATTAAGGACTTGTAGATAGGAAGAAAGCTGTACAAACATGTTTAGTTAAGTAACAAATCAAAAACCTTTCAAAGGGCAAGAAAACCTGCCCCCATTCTGGTCTTCTAATAAACATCAAGCTTCAAGGAAAAATGGGAAGAAGTCTTGGCTGGTGCCAGAGATATTCTGAGAAGTGGAAATGTTGCCTCTTTTACAAGTAGGGGGGATTTAAATGTTTAATGCATCAGAGGTGTTTTGGAGGTGATACATGAGCCTAGAAAACAATGTAAACAGTGTTTTAAAGCTTCTATTAGCACAAAGAAATTGAAGTCCTTTTGGCATGCAACGTTTGGGAGCTATTCAAGACTGCTGGAATTTCAGAAAGAATGAAACTTCAAGTAGAGGCCAAACTTCAAGTAGAATTCTCACAGCGTTTCTTTTTGCCACTTATTTCTTTCCTGACCTAACAATTAAAAAAAAAAAAAAAATGGTTTCACATTGTGTAGTACTAGACTTTATTTTGTTTTAGTTGGAGTGGCAGAAATCTAAAATCAGTAGGTCATCTCTGCTACCTTGAGAAATTAAAGGGGAGTTCATTCCACAGTTAATGACAAAACTAGGGGAAATGGGTTGAAACTGGAAGAGGGGAGGTTTACATTAGATATTAGGAAGAAATTCTTCACTGTGAGGGTGGTCAGACACTGGAACAGGTTGCCCAAGGAAGTTGTGGATTATCCCTCCCTGGAAGTGTTTAGGGCCAGGCTGGATGAGGCTTTGAGCAACCTGGTCTAGTGGAAGGGGTCCCTGCTGATGGCAGGGGGGGTGGGACTGGAGGGGGTTTTAGGGCCCTTTCCCTGTGATTCTGTGACTGTTGCCCTTGGATCTATAAAAGTTCCAGCACTGGCCAGCCTCTGGAGCAGGTATGTTGCTTGCTTGAAAGTCAGTGGCCTCTTGGTTTTGTTGATACCTCAGCAGGGTGCAAACAAAATGTCAGAGGTTTCTGTTGACTTGATGAGCTTTTGAAAAAGTTTAATTGCTAACAAGAAAAGCATATTTCCTAATGAAGAAGCAGCTGTTGTTAAGCACTAAATGCTGTTACTGGAAATAACGCGGAGCCCACTAACTGCTGTGAGAGATAATGCAGCATCTCTCAATGGGGAAGGTAACTTTTAGCATTTGATTTTATAATGAAGTTACTTTGAATGGAACTCTACATGAGAGTTTAAGACTAAGGTGATATAAATGTCACTTATTTTGACAGGCTACTTAAAATTCCCTGTTTATTACTTTAACTACATCATTTTAGTTGTCACTGTCAGACTATGAAAGAAGACTTAGTTGGGAAATGAAATGAAGCAACAGAATTTAGAGTAAAGATCTGGGTAGCTGTGTATTAGTATTTGCAGGGTGTCACTGCGCCTGTTAAATTTGAAGCTGAAATCCTGTGTTTTGTACAAAACCAAGCATGCTGCTGTAAATGTAGTCTCCAAAAACCAAAGTAAAAATTAGAGTTTTGATAGGAGCAAGAGCCTGTGCAGGAGACAAGGCTTCCTTCCCCTCCCTGGGACCTTCCACCCAAAGGGGTGATGCAGTTCTACAGCATAAATGCTTTGTTAACCCCTAGCCCTGCCCAGTGGAAAAAAACAGAAAAGTGTCGTCTCTTGGGATGTTGTTCTTAAGACTTGGATGTCTAGACCCAGTTTAATAGCCCTTCTGCTTCTCTCTACCCATCTTTCCATTTTAACTGCAGATGATTTGGAAATCCAGAGGTTTTTACAGTAGTTGTGGGAGTAACTCGGATGGCCTTTTGAGTCTGGCTTTTTGGATGTTATAAAGGTTTGGAAATTATGTCTTATGTTTGTTCTGGTACTGTGCTTATTAGGTTGTCTGTGACCTGGAGTGTTTCCAGTGGGGAGTTGTGTAGCTATTGAAGATTAAGACCCTTCCTTGGCAGGAATCATGCTGTACCTGGGTCTCTGTCACTAGATGAGAAGTGAGGTAGCTTGCCTAGACTGGCAAAAATTGTGGTGTTGGGGGCATTATTCCACAGATCTAGAAAAAAATTGTCTGACATGACTGAAACAAAAAAAATTCTCATAGGTGGTCCCAGCTGTGTCCCCTCCCAAATTCTTGTGCACCCCCAGCCTCCTCACTGGTGGGGTGAGGAGCAGAAAATGCCTTGACTCTGTGTAACCAATAATGAAAACATCCCTGTGTTATCAACAATGCTTTCAGCACAAATCCAAAACTTAGACCCATACTTGCTAATGATGAAAATTAACTCTACCCCAGCCAAAACCAGCACACCATTTCTTTCAGCTCTTCTTTCAAGCTCGTAGCTTGCACTAACTCTATAGAATAAGGTAAAAAGTTTAGCTTGGAATATGGATTCAGCTACAGAAGGTCTTGTATGGTCCAGCCATTTATTTCTGGAATGCTTTTAGCTCGTATAAGTCAAATGTGTGCTTGTGCAGTCACAAACAGCAACATGTATGCTGTAATTAAATTTAATTTAAAATATAAAGCCTAGGTACTTCATCTGTTTCTGGGGCTGCAATTGTTTTTTCCTTCTCTTTTGAACTTTTTATTAGCAGCTATATTGGCCATGTACCTTCTGTTGAGCAGGATGTCAGCCCCATCCTTAGACTGAAAGATTTCTTCACCTTCATTACTCTCCAAATGCATATTGGTTTTCCTCCATTTTTTTGATTTCGAAGCACAGGAAGAAGTTTACTTTTTGTTCTCCAGTATCAATCACTTTTCTATGGAGTGTATGTCCTGTTGTCTGCCAGTTGCATTTCATGACCAGCTCTAAAGGTGTTATGTTTAAGGTACCTGAGCAGCCCTCTTTAACGTCACTGATTTCAGTAAGAGTTTGTTAATGTCACCTCTTAATGAGGTAGAGGATTATGACTGAATGCTTCTTTGTCACAGTCATCTGGACATAACAAATAGTTCAGTTTCTCTTGACCTGGTAGGATCCTATCATGTTCTCTGTGTTTTCTCCAAAAAAAACCTGAAATCTGAAAAATTCTAGAGGGGAAAATATCTGATTATGGAAGAATGCTAAACATGAAGGACATTACTACTACCGTATTCAATACAGCATTGTTGGTCAGTGAAAGGGCAAAGTTTCCAATGGTTTTGTTTTTGATTTTTTTTGTCAAGGTTTGTAGGAACTCTGAGTCTATTTTTGTGAAAGATCAAGTAGAGGACCTCACTGTAATTCTCCTAACTGAATTTACATGTGGCATTTTCAAACATTTTTGAACAAAATTATTTGTGACATTATGCAGAAACATCGAAATCATCAAAACAATTTATTTTTTTTTCCCTTCTAACTCTTTAACTATCCATGTTTGGTAACATTTGCTGTTTGAATGCATACTACACTTTGTGTTTATTTAGAAAATGTAATTTGTGTTTGCAACTATTACTAACCCTTTCTCTAAAAAATTGCCCTGTGCACAGTAATTTGACAACAATATTAGGCAACAGAATTGATTTGCTTTGAAGAAACACAGAAACATAGTTTCTAATTTCAAAGACGTATTAACCATGCACAATAATATTTTTTTTCCATCTCTGATTTAAGCAAAAGATTACTTTTCTAGAGTGTAATTTACTCTTAAAGGAAAGCCTCAAAAGACTCCTGACAAATATCAAACAACTGTTAAATAAAGAACATACTTTTTGGTGCCTTCCAGAGACTTAGTCTCTGACGAGAAAGACTAGATGCTGCTAGGTTGTTCTGGCTTTGACTATTGGTTGGTATTGGAGGAACCACAGATTCTCAGCACTGGGGATGTCCCAGCCCTACTGGGAACTTGCTAGTTTGACCAGGTGAAGTTGACTGACACAAGATATATGCTCAGTGATTCACTGCTTCCTTTATCCAGTCATCTCTCAAATGTATTGTGCCACTTGTGTTTTGTACCCTCCCTAAGTGCTCTTTGATACAGAGCTGGACCGTTGGGCCAAGCTGCTGTAGGGTTTTCATTAGCAGCAATGAAACAGCTACTTTCAGGTAGAACTGATGAAGTCTTTTCATTAAAAAAACTGATAACAGATGTGTGTTTTTAGAACCCTAACAACCTTTAAAAGCATAGGGGGGGTTTGGAAAGGTTTGATTCCTAAGGAGCTAGTATACTGATGATTCCTTGAGCTGTTTTCCTTTCAAATGGCATATTATACCTGGATGGCATTTTCCTCTATGTGGAAGGCAGGCACTTGCGTGCACGTATACAAAATAATAGCAGTTTGCTTGTCAGAGTTATTCAGAGTTTTGGCATTAATAAATTATTATTTGCATTCAAAAATGTTTTCCTAGTTAGAAAGTCCAAAGCAACTGAGTTCTGGGGGACCATGTTTTTTATACAAGTTGACATTAATGATAGAGCTACAGCCCTTTGTTTCCATTAACAATAAAAATGCAGGACTATTAAAAACACAGAATGACATAACAGGGGCATAATATGATGAACAAAACATGAAGGCAAAACTAAGTATTTTTTTTCCCCATAGGGGGAGTAAGATATTATTGATAATGTACTTTGTAAATCTAATAAAGATTCCTTTCTGAAGGATGAGATTTATTTGTTTTAAAAGACATGACAGCGTGTATAGCAGTTGTTTATTGCACTCCTGATGGAATGCTAAACATGACCAGTCCAGATTGGACCAGTATTGGGTGTTAATACCCTCAGAGTGGCTGCTGACACAAAAGTAGCTACTTTTGAGCTGTTGTGCTGCTGGGGAAACTAGTTTCACTCAATGTCCTGTGACACAGAGAAATAAAAGTATAAGACATGTCAGAAATCAGTATTTTGGTGTTGGAAGGTTCACCACTGTAGCACTGAACTGGCTGCTAGTTGAGGTTTGTAGTTGCTGCAGGTTTTGGCAGTTTTGCAGGTAGGAGCTGTGAAATGTGAGTGGTGTAAAGATGGAGGAATGAATGAATGAAGCTGTTTGCTTTTTTAATTTGATTTAATTGAAGTTTATTATAAACAATCATGTCGATATGTAGCTGGTATTGAAACAGAGCCTCTTTGTATGTAAATGCATTGAGGAAGTTGCACAGGATCAGTTCATCTTCACATTTAGCTTCCACTATCTTACTGTCACTGCGAGGATGTGGCATGTGGTGTGCTGCTTACAGTAAGTTACAGGGCACTTCACGATCCATGGTTTCTACTTGTGTGAGTGCTTTCTCTCTCCCCATCTTTGATTTGCAGATATTTTTAGGATCCTGTCAAGAATCAGACACTCGATGTTGATAATTGTTGAGTATCTCTGATGGGTTTGTGAGACTTTCTCAGATGATACGATTGCAAATGAAGGAAGTTCCAGAGTTAGTGTCCAAAGAGAATACAATTCTTTCACTAAGCAATAAATGTGTTCTTGCTTATAGCTCTGGCTTATGCCAGTCTATACTAGTGCTGGTCACTGAATGTTTACATGGAGAATGGCACTTTAGCTCTAGCTATTGGCTGAACTTCAGCATTGATCAGACAGTGAAATACTTAACTATGCCAAGAATATAACTACATTTTCAGCCAGGAAAGGAAATTCCTTCCCTTACAGTATTTCTGCTTCTGTCTGATTCCATCAGTGAGAGATCCTTTCACTGATTTCAGTAGTCATTGGCTTGGGATCATTGTCTGTAGTAGAATGGTTGACAGGCTAAAATAACTGGAAAAAATACTTAGTACAGTAGAGTTTTTCACTGCAGGAGCTGATAGATGGAAGAAAAATATGTAGTTGTGGAGGAAAGAATGGCTACATAATGGAATGTATGGAAGTGGTCATGCTAGGCACCATGTGGTCATGTCCTCTGTCCTGTGTTAGGTCAGGGAGGGGGTTGAGTGTCATGGTTGTTGTGAAACCTTCCTGGAAATGATGTTGGCACAACAATGCATGACTCCTGAGAAGAATAGCCAAGAACCTCTTTGCTTCTTTAAATGTTGTTTGGTCAAAGCACCAATAAAATGTAATCTCTAAAAAGAAAACCTGTCCTGACGAGAACTTGCACTGTATGACCTGGTTGGCCTCTCTCATCAGTCATGTCTCTGAAATGTGACTTACCAAGAAATGGAGAAAAATCTCATACTTACTACTTTGGGGGGCAAAATTCTACAAAATCCTGTTGCTTACATTAATGTTAGTGGTGATGGTATTCTGTTAGAAACAAGCTGTGAAAGCACCGTAGCAAGTTTAATCCTCAGAGGTTTAGATACCTTTTTTGGGATTGTTCTTCAAAGGCCAATTTATAATTCAGTAGCCTGTGTGGAAAGTTAATGCTCAGTGATGAATTCCCTGAGTTCATTGTGCTTGGGGAGCTGTTTTGAAAAGAAAGCAGTTAGAGAAATCAGTGAGGTGAACCTCCAGATGGCCTGGTGTAGTCTTCTCCCATGCTGTGTTGGGTCTTCCTAGGAAGATCTGTGTAGTCATTGCCTGCAGCCCTTCTGCAGCCCTCCCACCTGTACTTCAGCCCTCTTCATGGGTGTGTGATCAGGAATATTGCTTCATCTTCTTAGATGGCTTTATTACACAGATGGCAACAAAGAAGTAGAGGCAGGCTTAGGAATTGCCACTGCTGAAGCTTTAGAGTGACTGGCGAAGGGGACCCGGGAAGAGGAGGAAATGGGAGTAATTTGTTTACTATGGCACAGATCTCCCAGAAGGATATCTCCTTACAAACCAGTGTTTTAATGGAAAAGAGATTCTACTTTGGATCTGTCAGGAATTAGCTAATGCTTAAACTCTGCTAGGATGCCGTGTAGGCTTTCAATATAGATTTGTTTTCAGTAATAGTTCCATCATTCCTAGACAAGCATTCTGATTATCTAGCAATTGCTACAGATTTAGGGAGATCCCTTGTTAATTTTTTGCCTTGTTTTTTTCTTTTGTTCGTTGTTTATTTGTTTTTCTTAGTCCCTGTAGTTGACAAACAAGATTAAGGGATGCACTGATGTGGAAAATATTGAAATCACTGTAGGCTTTTTGGTCTTTCTCACTTTCTTAGACTATATATGAGAGATTCCTTGTCCTCTTATTCCCTTAGTTTTAGACAAGCTTTTGAGATCTTTCTTTTTTGTAGGCAAGGTCTACCTCCCTGCAGAGAAAATAAAAGTTAATATTGTTATTGTTCTGTGTCCCAGACCTTGTCAGTCTCCCCAGCTTCCCCCCTCCGCCCCTTTTCTTCTAACCAATATAATCTCCCATTTTTCATTTGGAGAATGACAGATTCAAGAGTGTTATAGGAAAAGCACTGGAGCAGGAATCTTCACTTACTTATCAGAATTTGCCTGCCAGTATTGTTGAACAAAACCTCTTTGGTGTGGATATTAGTAAATTCCATCAAATGAAAATTTAAGTGTTGTAAATTCAGAGTATATTACTTCTACTGCAGGCAGCGATGAACAGCTTATTCTGTAATTTTTAAAGCTGCCTTTTCAATATGCACCTTTGTTTTACTACGTTCTCGACTGTGTATAAACACATAAGTATGTGTGTACTTTTACCTTGTTACAGGTAAACCATGATACAGCATCAGAATTGGCTTTTCTGAGTTGCTTTTCCCCTCTATTCTATCAGTAAAACTCTACAAATACACAAAATGGAAATAAGTCAGTGCAACACTGCAGTGTCTGGGGCAAGAAAAATGCATGGGTTCATTTTCTTCCTTTTCAAGGTAATTCCTCAGTACAAGACATCTCTGGGTACCAGTGTTCTGAAGTCAAAACAGATGGGACAAGCAATGTGTAATACACTTGTGCTTAGCTGTTGCACACCTTCCTTTTTTAAAAAAAATAAATAAAAATAGTTGAAGACACACTCACTGTCTGGTTTATTTGCTGTCACCTCCTATCACTTCCCAAAATGAAAAGGCCCTGAAATGTAGAACTCCCTTTTTTTGACAAGTTAAGTAAATTAGGCTTTCTTCTAGGTGGACTGTAGTTATAATTTTGTATTGAAAAGGTACCCTTGGAGAAACAGAGTATTCAGTACTTGCCTAGGCTTTCTCCCCCCCCCGCCCCAATAGCCTTAAAGATGTTGTCTGTTTCTTATAATTCATTGGTGTTGATGTGTCTAGAACGTCTAATTTATGGATGTAAGAACTGAAGAGTTGTGGCTCTATTCAAAGCAAATTCCTTATCTTACCTAGAACAAGGCTTGTGTTTTGAGAGGCTCTATGGGCTAACATTTTATGCAGTAGGTTGGTTGGTCATATTGCTGTACATTGGAGTTTTACATGCTTGTTTATGTGCGATGTCGTGCAGATGGAAACATGAATAAATGAAAAATAGGCACTTATACGAGACAAATTTATTTATTTATTCAGTTTTACAGTTCAAACTGCATAGATACAATTTGCCTTAGTATGGAGAGCAGCTACATCGTGGTTATGTAGATCCAGATGGATATTAATGTAGCAGAAAAGACCTATGGGTGTTTTTCTTCTTTGGATATGCTTACATGTGTGTATAGACAGATAAATAAAAACGATGGGGTTAATTTGGGAAAAGTTTCTGGAAATTCTTTTTAAAGAATGGGTGAAAACGTGACTTAAGGGGGTTGTATTAGCGATGGGAACCTCTCGAAGTAAAATGAGCTTTGCTGTAAGTATGATCGAACACTGCTTTGCTTTTCACACTCCTAATGCGTGTGTTGCTTGCCTGCTAACCATGGCTAAAAGGCATGAAGTCACAGGCAACTATTAAAACGTTTAGATTCTTAGCTTATAAATATTGCATTTCTCACAGAATTGGAGTGAAATCCAGTCTTATGTTTCTTGTTCATCCACTTCATATCCATGGGGATGCAGCATTTGTGAAAGAATCAATTATCCATTTGTTAGTCAGAGAAGCTTTACAAATTATACATTAGCAGATTGATTTCTCAGGTTCACCGTTGGGGGACTGATAGAATAAGGTGGGTTGATGATGAGTGTCAGGGGAGAAGAAGTTGCCACAAAGAACACAATTAAAAGAAGCTTCCTGAGTGGCCGTGAATTTACTCCTAATTGAAGAGCTGACATAATCCATACTAAGTGCATTTATTTCAAGCATTTTACATTAGGTAATTGATTATCACGAGGTACATTTATTGGTAGATACTTGATTTTTCTTTCCTTTAAATACAGGATTTTGCAAAAGCCTGCATTTAGATCTTTATGTGCAAGGTGTCTGTTAGCTTTTTCTCCCTCTCCCTAAAATTTTCTTTCTTCCATTAAGGTAACATTTTTTCGTTCCATAGTGTCAGCTTGACATTATTGATTTTGAACAGTCAAACTTACTTATGTTGTCCAGAATTCCAAACATGTCTCCATCAGAAAGAAAACTGCAGCTAATGGAAATTCAGCTGAAGGTGTTTCTTCCTTCTTTGCCAGAACTTCCAGACTTTATGAAATTCTGAAGCTCTTCCCAGGTTAATAATTTCAGTGTATTTCCTTGTCTAACTAACAGGATCCTCCTTCTTGCCAGATTTGAATTATGTTGCTTTAGAAATACTACATGTGTTACTATTATTTATACAGTACTGGAAGTATCATTGTGACCACAAAGAACTTGTGTGGTTTTCATTGCTTGGCATAAAGATAGGGGTCCTGATTAGGCTAAAAAAAATTACCCAATGTAGTGCTAATTAAGTAATTATTAGTAATTTCCTTAATATTTTACATGCATCTGCCTGTGTTTTTATGACATGAGGTTTAAGATTAGATCATCTATTAGTTGAGTAATGTTTCATGGAAGACATGTTCCTAATTTTTAGATTGACACTTTGACCTCAGATTGCTGTTCTAATTCTTATTTTTTTTATTATTTATTTTTAAAATATGATGCCTGTAAATTTGGACAGGTTTTTTGGGTTTTTTTTCACTTATTTAAAATACCTTTAAAACAGTCAACTGACCAAACCCCAGAGCATTTTCTGGATCCAAGTGTATTGAATGATCTGTCCTCCAGATTGTGATGAGTTACTGACTACTTGTATCCTCTCTGTGTTGGGTTTGTGGGGCTTTTGTAGTGGGAGAGGGACTACAGGGGTGGCCCCAGTAAGAAGCCTCTAGAAGCTTTCCTGGCTCCAACTTGGACAAAGGCAAAGCTTTATGTCTCACTATCCTACTCTGATTTGATTAGTAACAAATTAAATTGATTTTTTTTTCCCCAAGTTGAGTCTGTTTTGCCTGTGACCATAATTGGTGAGTGATCCTTCCCTGTCCATGTCTCGACCCATGAACCTTTGTTACATTTTCTCCTCGCCATCCCACTGGCAGAGCAGGAGTGAGTGAGTGGCCGTGTGGTCCTACCTGCCAGTTTGGGCTAAACCATGACACACTCTAACCTTGAGTGATTCTTCATCTTTTATTGACCTGTAAAGGTGGATGTTGCAGGAAGGGCTTTTATCCTCTGTACTGTAAAAACCAAAATCTATTTTCTTTTGCCAGGCAAATGAAAGTCTTCAGTGGGTTAGCTGTAATAAGGTTGAAAAAAAACCACAAGGGAAAGACAATTGTAACTCCATGTGTGATTTGATAATGTTTAATAAAAATAGAGGCTAGGTAAGGGAGGGTAACCTACAAAATTATCTGTACTCCTCTTTTTCACAATACCAAAATTGTCCACAGGGTGTTGACAGGATATAAACGTAACTAAATTTGAAATGGTAAGTAACTTTACTGACTGGCACAGCAGTACATTTTAAACATTATTGATATGAAAAGATGAATTGGAGATGATTCTAGAAGAAACACTTTGATTTAGATAACACATGTACAAATTTTATCTGTGGTCTTTTATTTCTGATTTCCTGGATAGCTGTAAATACAAATCTTAAACAGCTTTCCAGTGGTATGTAGTTCTAGGAATGGTAGGCTTGACTGTTACTTAGCTCTGAACAAGAAGATCCTGGCATTATTTTAAAATGCATTTAATATTCAGACTTGACTGGTTTTAAGTTCATGGTCTATCATTACTTTCTGAGCTCCATGGTTAGTTCTGACTGGTGAAGTCAGTGAACAGGCTAGTAGCAAATACTGCCAAATCAACTTGAGTGCTGAAAAAAAACTTACTCTGCATTTGCCTTGTGTACATCATACAGAATAGTGTCTCCTTTTGGAACTTAGCTGGAGGCTTGTGTAAGTGAGCCCATCTGCTTTTAGTTGAATTTGTCTTCCCAATTGTCGTCTGTGTGTACTGCAGACCACAGGAAAAAGAGTTGGAGAAAGTAAAAGTTAAAAGCAACTGATAGAAGTGTTGAGCATGCAGAAGGCTTGTAACAAGCTGCCAGTTGTATAGAGTCATGAAATACTGTATTACCAAATTTATTTGTAACATACTGTCCTGGTTTTGCTAGGATAGAGTTAATATTCTTCTTAGTAATTAAAATTCTGAAGTATTGTGTGCAATTTTGATGTGGAAAAAAATGCAAATATTGAAGTTGCCTTTTCCTATAGTATTCTATGTGTATATGAGGAGAGGTTTTCCCTCTCCTCATATACAAACTCAAGGCATTGTTTGGTTACCTGAGTGCAATCACACATTTCTCCTCCAAAGTGTTCCATGTGGCTTCCTAACTGCAGTGTGATAAATAAATTCCATCATCCTGCTCCTCATCTTCACCTTTTATGTGGAGATAACTTACACAGGCTACCTTGCCTACCTCCTTCACTTAATTTTTTTGAGTATCAAAATTTATCAAAGCTATTTGCCAGCAATATGGGAACAATGTGGACTGCAGAATTCAGCTGTCAGCTCTTTTGGAGTGTCCTATTTCGTTTTAATAATTACCAGACCAAACCAGAAGAATTTTCAGTTACTTTGATGCCTATGTGGTCAGTGTGTTTTATGCTGATTTTTTGATAGCAGGATATGTGATATACAAAAAAAGTCAAATTTCTGGGTTAGGCAAAAGGCTGGAAAGAAGGCTGTCTTTTGGCATTGTTGTAGAAATACCTGTTCTGTGGGGTTTGGTTTTTTGATTCGTGCACCTAAACATTACACAACCCTCAACACACAAATCTCAGGAAGCATTGGAGGTGTTAAAGCATGTGATTGGTGATGTAACTTTTAAAAGTATTCTTTATTTCTTTCTTTCCTTTCTCTAGAGCCCAGTGAAGATAAATCAGATCAGCCTGGATGAAAGTGGAGAACACATGGGTGTTTGCTCAGAAGATGGCAAGGTACAACAAACCCATTTACGTATTTAATGAGGTAGCAGGAAGTCCTCAGTTTTACGCTTGAGATAATTGTCATACCAGTGGAGTTAATTCCTGCATTTAGCACCACCACTTTGACCATCCATTTTGAGAACTGGACTCACCTTTGAATTCTCAAAATTAAAGGCAAATATATTTTGCACAAATGTACTGTAGGAAAAGTAATTACAAGAATGTCAATAATGTAACTGGTATTAAGCTGATTAACAGCTGTGGCAGGAGGACATGTCACCTTAATCATTACTGCTGTGCCAGTTATACTTCAGTGACTACTCTGCTGTTCCTGCAAGACAGTAGTTTAATGCCTTTCTGCTATAAATCCACAAAATTGGATTTTGTGGGCATGATTTCTGTAGGCTGGTGGTTTTCATTTTCACACACGTTATGAATGTTTCTCTTGAATTATAGAATCTTTTGATAAGCAATCATAGTTTATCAGAAGAATAAAGTGTCTTACAACAGCCACATTAAATAAATGTAAAATCAATATATGTACAGTTTCCTAAAAAACTGGCACCTACTTCCTTGACTGAGGACATCTATCATTTGTGCAGTGTATAACTAACAATTATCAGTGCTTCTCTGGAATGTTGAGCCGTGACATTTAGTGGGTTTGGTGATTGATTTTCCACTTATAAGAATGTCTTTTTTGTTTTTAAGTCGATGGCAGTCTTTTCTAATGTTGGTTTGCAATGATAAAATTCGAATGCACAGGTTGTATTTAAGCTTCTTCTTTAATATAATGCTCACATACAAATGCAGTGCATTAAAAATCATTTAACTAATTTCTCAGTTTCCATCTAACTTACGGAGGAGAACATTCCCTACAGAGTAGACTTGGGGCAGGTGGAGGAGGAATGTTGGTGATCCTAATGGATGCATCCCAATCAGTAGAAGTTCTATAAATTAAAACTAAAATTGGATTTTGCAGTAGGCAAAATGGGGAAACAACTCCTTTAGACTTGAGTTTTTGCCTTCCAAATAGGTGGCTTTTTTTTTTTTCCTGAACAGGCAGGCAGCTGGTTTATGTATCCAAGCCTTTTGTTTCTCAGAGATATCTTGATGTCAGTATCTTGACACAGTAATTGGGATACTAGTGCCTATCAAAGTGGATTGTAGAATTTTACAGCCTGTGAGAAACACAGCAAGAGTGTCCTAATTGTCTAAGCAAGATAAGGGAAGGGTCAGTAATTGTGCAAGGTAATAAAAATGTTGAGCTAGCATTGTTGGTTTGGGTGTTTTGAATGGTGGGGGGGAAGCAAGCACTTGCTGTCAGGGCTCCTCAGGTTAACTGTGGGTTACTGACTCAACATACATATGTTGGGGTGAGACTGCAAGCCACACACATTTTTCATGTATTAAATTAGTATTAAAAATATGTGTTTGAATTCAGAAATATTCAAAAATCCATAATCCCTACTCTGGTATGACTGTATTTGAAAAGACTCCACTGCTTTAAATAGTGAATCTGTCTTCACTGAGTGAAGTAGCTGTTGTGGATCCCATAGGTGACATTACATCCTATACAAGGCAGTCTAAACTCTGGTCCCCGAGCCAGGGCTAATCCTGGTCATTTTTTTGACACAGAGGTGGAGTATCACAAGTACCATATTCACCACACTTGTGTTTGCAGCATCCAGGGATGTTGGTGCTTCCTCATATTCTACACTGAAAAGCTCATTTGGAGTTTTGAAAGATCTGGTTGTTTTAAGTTAGACTTTCCACTTGACCCAGAAAGGTGTGTCTCTGTGGAAGAATCAACCCCTTAAATGGGTGAAAACACATACTTGTATGTTGTGCTACTGTGTAAGAAAATGGCAGAAATTCCTGGCCAGATAATGCAGCAGTCTTAGGTTCTGGAGTAACTTTACACTCCATGTAGCTCTTTCCTTACTACAGGAGGAGTGTTTGTGTTATCAGAAGTTAAACACTTATACAAGTGGTTGCAAAGTAATCATTAACTCAAATAAGTAAAAATAGTGAAATCCTTTTTTTAAAGAAAGAAAAGGTGAAACAGCTTAGTTTTTTTAGATCAGCTTTAAACAAAAAAGGGGAATAAGACCTGTGAAATTAGAGCCAGCTGGTTGATGCAAATGTTTTCTACCAATTAATGGAGGTTTGTCCTCTAGACTGCTGCAAAAGATTTTTGCAATAGGCAGGGAGTGCATTTTCCTGTAGCAGAGTGGATCCAATATGAGGGAGATGAAAACCATTTATTTTCTTTCAGGAAGACCTTATGATGAGAACCCCCTTCCTCCTATCTGTTCTGCTGTCTGATGTATTTTACTTTACTACTTTTTTCTTCCTTTTCAAACTAGATTTGGACTAGCTATGTTGACTTGGAGGGGGGGCATAGCAGCAAAATGCAATTTTCTAACCCTCTTCTTCAAGCAGCATCCAGACCTGGCACCTGTATGTCGTACATGGCCAATAAATGCTTTGGGACCCACTTGCAGCTTCTTTGTACTGCACAGAATCCCAGAATTACCCAGATTGGAAAAGACCTTTAAGATCATTGAGTCCAATCGTTAACTCAACACTGACAAGTCCCCGACTAACCCATGTCCCTCAGCACTAGGTCTACACAACTCTTCAATCTCTCCAGGGATGGGGACTCCACCACTGCCCTGGGCAACCCCTTCCAATGCCTCAGAACCCTTTCAGCAAAGAAATTCTTCCTCAACTGCCCTTGGTGCAACTTGAGGCCATTTCCTCTTGTCCTAAAGTGACGATGTTTGGTTCTTTCAAGATCTTCCTTGCCGGGGACTCAGCTGCAGCTGGTCACCACTGGCATGGAGAGGAACAGAAACTGAAACCACCAACACCACCACCCTAGTCTGGCCACTGGCTGGGGAAAATGTCTAGGTGTTTAAATACTAGGGTATAAGAGGATAATCTTGGTGCTGGAATCAATAGAAGGGGAAGCAGGCTTGCAGCTTCAGAATTGTGGAGTTTTTTTAGGTTAGTTTTTTGCCTAGTTATATGCTGCCTTGAAAAACCTGGCTCTGACTCCCAATTTTGCTAAAACTCTCTTATGTTGTTACATAAAAATAATATAATTTGCACCCTTATTGGCTTGTAAATTTTTTAATATGAAGAAATATAAATTATATTGAAAACCCATGTGCTTACATGTTTTAATGTCATGTTTAATGCCTGTAACAACACTTATGTTAAGAAGTTCATAAAGTATGACACTGATCATTTTTCAAGAAATGTGGCTTGTAGGTAAAATGTGTTTGTTTTCCTGCCTTTTGATCACTGAAGGCTGGCTGCTTCTTCCAAAAAATCCTTTTTCCAGCTACCTAAAAATATGAGCTGAGTGGAGACAAAAAGTAGAAATAGATAAATCCGATATAGGTTTGTAATATCAAAAGAATCACTTTCTATCTGAAGAATAAAAGGCATTAAGAAGTAATAAACTGTTATATGGTGTCCCTAGAGTAAACATGATAACATGTATTTTATGCTGAGTTGTTTTTTCCTCTTTAGTTAACTGGCTCCATTTTGTTTTCATACTCTTGAAAGGAATATCATGTTGCTGTATTCAATGAAGTATTATAAAATGTTGAAGGCACTGTTGCTAATGTTAATTTTGATTTATTAGTTTTAATTTGAGAGGAGTGTATTGTCATTTTTGAGGGTTTTCCATCCATGGAATTTAGTGTTGTGTTTTAACCATGTTTATACTTTTTGTTGTTTTTTCTTCTCTTTTCTCTTGCTTCTGTTTCTTACTTTGTTTAGTGTGTTGCATTGGATATGCTGTGCCAACTGATGAAAACAAAAACCCAGAAAACAAAATCCTCTAGACATCAGCCCGAAGGTTTTCTTGGTTTGCAGGCAGGCCCAACTCAAATAAAACCCTTTGGTTGGCTTACATAATCACAGCTTTGTGATGCATCTCACTGTCTTCAGATATTGATTTTCCAATCCTTTGGAGCAGTAGCTCAGCCCCACACAGTGCATGCAGCAGTATTTTTGAAGTGTATTGTTAGAGACAGGATATTTGCTAATGAGTAATGGACAGAGCTGATAATGCTGCTTAGGAGACGTATCCAGGAGACAAGCTTGAAAAGGGAGATGAGGTGTTTTGAGATGTTTTTAACTTCACTGAGACTGCTGAACTTTGAGCCACTCTGAGGATGGCTTAGTTCTTCACTGATGGCTTAGTTCCTCTTGTAGTTTGCCTGAAGTCTAATTTTTTTTTACTCTCTCTCCTTGACTATCTGCAGGCATTTTGGGGGTCCTTGTCCTCTGAACTGATCTTTAGAGCCGTTAAGCCTCACTTTTTGTAGCCCATTACTGGTATTTACTGACTTTGTTCCGCAAATCTTTGTCTAGTAGGTTTTCATTTTCTGTTACTATTATTTTTTGGGTTTCCTCTTGAAGGATACATGATGGGCATGGGCAGCGCGAGAGAGAAATAAGGTTAAAAGATCTCCTAAATCTTTGAGTCCAACTCGTTGAACATGCAGAACAGAGTTACTGAAGGGATAACCTTTTCCAGAAAATAAGGATGAATGACCAAACCTGTCTGAGAACCTTCTAAAGTAGATTTGCTGTCAGATACAGTTTTCCACTGATCGCCCCATGGGATGCTCTTTTTTCTCCCTTCTCCCACCAGCAGTGTCCATCCCTCCTGGGGTGATTTTGTTCCAACAGCTTCTGACAGTGGGTGGAAACCTCTTAAAATCATAATGAAAATCAAACCAGTTATTGTTCTTTGTGGAAATCATAATTAGTAAATCAATTACTAATTCCTAGCTGTAAGTTTTCAGCCCTATTTTACTCCTAAATTCTGAAGGAACTGAGTTGTCAACTGTCTCATCTGAGAATCTGGAAAGGGCATGTTGTATGTTAGATGAAGAGACGTGAGCCCAAAAGAGTTGTACGCACAAAAAGCTTGAAAAACTCTATTCAGTAGTCATAGCATCTAACTCTCATAATATTTCTTAATATTTGATACCTCTGCACCTTTTCTGTAAGTAAAGAGAAGAAAACATTTAAATATTAATTTTCTTGCTAGTAGAAACATACTTTAGTTTTGTTTTTTTTATTTTATGTGTTTTTTTTAAATGTTGAGCCTTCTTCAGATGAATTAATTCTGATAGATATTCTGAGACATAGTTACTGAGATACCGACATAGATGAAGGGAGGAATCTTCAGAGAAAGACATTTCCACTGGTCATGGAATAAAACAAAATAGCGCTGAATGCGCTTGGGATGAGGAGAGGATGCCAAGAAATATATGGGACATGGTTTTCAGGCTGGTTTTGCTTTATTGTTGCAAACCTTTTTCTTATGTAAACTCTGTATTGCTTGAAGGGGAAAAATCCTACAGTTTTTTCTCAGAAAGGAAGAGGTTTTTAAATTATCTTCCCCTGAATGTTATTATGTTGCTCTTACCTTACTTAGATCAGTATCTGTTAAACAGATTTGATCAGCCTAAAGCAAAAGGAACTTGTAGTTTTTGCTGCATTTATAACAAAAAAAAAAAAAAAGAAAAGGAAAAAGATTCAAATAAGTACTTTTGCTGCAAATATTTTGAGATACACCATAATATAGAAGCCCAGGATGTCTCAATTAACTCTGAATTGTTAGATATGATTTTTTTTCTTTAGGTAAAAAGATGTAACTGTTAGCATTCAAATTAATCTTCTAGTTCTTATGATTTATATTCACCTTTAATTGCCAAGTGTTTTTTCAGTAAATATTTTGGGTTTTTTACTGTACTTCTTTAGGTGCAGGTGTTTGGATTGTATTCAGCAGAAGAGTTTCATGAAACGTTTGACTGTCCTATTAAAGTAAGTGCTTGTTTTAATCTTTAGTAATTGTGTTGTTGTTGTCTTTAATAACAGAAAGGTCACATTGAATCTAAATGAGAGAGGAATACCACTTCCTTGTAATGTTATTCAAGTCACTAGAAAATAGTTATCTATCTCAATATAAAAGCGTTTGATCTGGTTAGGGAGGGAGAAAGCCGATCTTGGTTTTTTAAGAAGTATTATTGAGTTTTTCAAATACAAAAGGCAAAGTGAAAGAGAAATTGTCCTGTTTCAGCTGTTACGTGTCTCGATGTATTTCTTTCTTTGTAGATCTGTGATACAAATTCTGAGGGTTCTGCTAACTGTGAGGTCAATATTTTGCAACCAATTCATAGTCATTAAAACCTACCTCAGGATAAGGTGATGCTGATGTTCCCTGTCTGAAGGGAAAACTTCAGTTAAACTCTGCTTGAGAGACATGTGGCTGCCTGGCTGTTGAAGAAGCACCTCTCATAGGTGTATGGGAAGTTCTAGCTTCTTTTAATAAGAATGTTTCTTGCAGGAGGAAGGTTGGTGTGGCCAAAGGATTGCATTTGGGATCTTCCATATTGCAGCTGCTTTGAGGGAGGAAAAAAGGAATGAGGTCATTAAGTTTTTACACACATCAGATGTGACTCACTTGCCACCTAGGGCATTACCACTCTTAGAGCTGGATCTCCCACACTTAACGTGTACCACGTGAGGCAAAGAGGTTGTTTAAAGTGTGTTGATGCTACACGAGGTGGTCCTGCAACAACGCTGAAGTGTGTGTGCCCTCTAGGCAGGCCCCAAACAAGATTTTCTTGGGGTAACCCTTGCTTGTGACAGTCCTGTGCTGCATGGTCCTAATCCTGCTCCCTGCTGGGCAAAAAAAAGTAGTTGTTTGGTGTAAGGTGGCCATCAGTGTCTTGTCATATGCCATATAAAATGGAGAATTATCTTCTTTTCTAGGAAACACCAACTGAGATGTCTGAAACAACTAGGCTCTACTTCAGAGAAAGAGCTGAGCTATAATACTTGATACCTGGGAAAGGGTTGTCTACTCTCAAAAGTCATGTGGTGCTCCCTGTAAACTCTTACTATTTTTTTTTTTTTTCCTCCTTCTCCATCCGTCCCCCTCAGATTGTTGCTGTTCATCCTCATTTTGTAAGATCCCACTTCAAGCAATTTGTAACAGGAGGAAAAAAGGTAAGCAGTCAAAACTTAGGCTGTCTTTAAACTGCTTTTAAAAACAGCTTGGAAGGCTGTCTATGTGATTTTGAACACCTAGAGCAAAGAACTTTGCTTTTTTTTTTTTTTTTTTTTCCTCTTTATGCATTGTATTCCAAAACATTCTTTCTTAAGACTAATTTGAGGGAGTTATGTTAAAAACATGTTGCAACAAGTTGAGCTTCAGAGAAGTACTTCTGACTGCATAGTCTGAACAAAATGTCATTTGCATTTCCTAGGCCAGATTTTCTCCATTCACTTTAATTTGTTGACGTGAGAGTGGAAGTTAGACCTTAATTACAGGTCTTTTACAGTGCATGATGGCCTTGGTGTTTGGGATTTTTCTTTTGCTTTACCTGTGGGTGATTTTGGTGTTTTGTGGTTTTGGGCTTTTTTTGTTTGGTTTAGTTTTTTAAAAAAAACTAGACAGACCCTAGTGTCTTCAGCAGTTCTTGTTCATGGTGTGGGTTTTTTGTTTGTTTTTAAAGTAATTCAGGGGAGCTCTTGGTAGAGCAGAGCTCTAACTTTTTAAAGTACTAGTATCTGTGTAGTTGAAGTCTTCTACTTGGAGCAGTTGTTATTTTAAATGTGCATTAGGTGTCTTATTGGTGTAGGGTGCAATTCTGACTTCTACATTACTACTGTTTCCAGGTTCTACAAGTATCTTGTATCACATTGTGTATTTTCAGTCAAAATACGAAAAGTTTGATTTGGAACAGTTATTTGAAGTCATGGAATTTTCCTGTTGCCTTCTCTTATGAATAAAAGATAAACAATCCTCACTTATAGATGCATCAGACCGAATGCCATGGCTCTCCCTTACCAGCATGTAAGAAATACAGACTGCTAGTGCTGAATTCAGCTTAATTTTCATTAACAGTTCAATATGTTTCAAAGCATAGCTGTGTTTTTAAGTGGCGTGGCTGCTTGACAGCTTCTGCTGGCTGGTTGGAGTTGGAGTTGGTGTTGTCCTTAAAATAATGCACAGTCAGTGTATGTCTTTGTCAGCCACCAGTTTGTGAAGCTTTTTAGTGCTGATAAAAGTGGTATGGAAAGAGAGAAGCAGGGAATTAATAGAACAGGGCTCTGTCAGGTGGTAAAAAAGAGCTTGCATTCACCTGATGCCGAACAGAAAAAAACATCAGGGAGTTAACACATTCTCTTTGGTTATCTTTGATTACTTGACAGGTTGTTTTATATTCTGTCCTCTGGGGAACGGTATACTCGTTCTTAATGCTTTCCTTTTTTGCTGAGGAACTTTCCTCTTCAGGAAAACTTTAATTGACATCTTAACATAAGGTATTTAACATTGAAATAAATGTCCCTCGATGCCTGTAATTTGATTTTATAGATACGTAAAACCAAGAAATAAAACCTCTTAGCCTTGTGGTAGAAACCCTTCCCCTTTTCTCTTCTCCTCCAACAGGATCATATGTGCTTGCAACTACAAAATGCTCTCTCAAAATTCAGAAAGTTAGGTTCCACTTACTTACTGAAGATTTTTTTTTCTTTTCCCAAAATAAAAAGGTCTTGAAAAACATCCCTGCTTTTTATTTACACCTCTCCTTAAGTGTAAAGTTAGAGCTGTATGGGAGCAGCAGGCAATGGAGAGTTGGTCCACAAGACCAAAGAGAAGGAGGCTGAAGTGTACCATCTCAGGGTGCAGATCTTGCATCTCTTGCCCTGTGTCTAGAGGCTGTGTAGTTGGGTGAGGTCCTTCAGGAAGGAGGACAGGACCTCCTAAGGTCTCTGTGCTTGTAGCCTTTGCATGGACACAGCAACTTCATAACTGATAGCTGGCTGCAGTGGGAGGCATGCTGCCTCTCTGCCTCACTCACACCCATGCAGGGATAGCAGTAAGGATGGAGGTAAGGCCGTCCTCATTTTGGATCAAGCTTAATCGAAAAGCTTTGCTTAAGGCCCTAATACTGTGCTCCTTGCCTGAGCTGCATTCAGAAACATAGTGTGAAATGTGTGAACTCTTCACCCAAAAGGTTACAGGGTTTGTCTTTGGTTTTTGTTGTTCTGGGAGATGGTGACATAATATGCATTTGCATTTTAAATGTTGGGTTTTTTTAAAAAAAACTTTTACTGAGATAATTTGAGCAGATAAAAGGACTCGAATAAATTTGGGCACTTCCTCAAACTCCTCTAGTTGCATTACGAACATTGTTGTCTCAGAATGTGAGAAGGATGTTCTTGATTTCCTGCTTGAATTTCATGCTGACTTTGGTTTACAGTGGAGCAATATAAAGAAGCCAAACCACACACACATGCAGGAAGCAAGAACTTGCCCAACTGGCCTTAATGCTGTGTTTTGTCTCATGTCAAAAAACAACTTTAATATCTGCTTAAATTTATTAATTATACATTTAAAATTAATATCACATATTAATACACATATTCCATAATAATATACATATTAAATTAAATACAATTAAATATATATATACATTAAGTAGGATACTTAATAAATGGGGTGAGGGCCTTAAAACTGTAAATTACCACCTCCTTAATTTTTTGAGTAATATACAGTTCTTCATAACAATATAAAATGTATTAAAAAATATACTTGTCAGTTCAAAGACCTGCTGCAGAGCATTCTGCAAATGTTCAAGGTGAGCAACAATCTCTTAAATAAAAACAGAGAGAGGGAGAGGGGAAAAAAAAAAAAGCTAAGTGATGTGCTTCAGGGATGTGCAGTTCCCAGCACAGGTGGATGTTTGGAACTTGGGTGAATTGTTGTGTGATGCTGAGATATGCCATGTCTTAGAAGCTCAGCCTGACCTAAAGCTGACTTAAGAGCAGTGCTCCCTGGGGTAGCTGTTTAAATCATTGCAGATTGTTGGAAGCTGAACTCTACTGTGCCTATGTTTATCCAGTTGCTTAACTAGACACATACTAGAGTCCTTTAAGAGTGGTTTTTCTCTAAATTGCATTATGAACTAATTAACCAATTTAAATTGTTTGATTACTAAAGGACTAGTTCTTAAAAGTAAAGAACTTTGATTAAGCTTGAGATAATATCAGTACCTTCTATTTTGGGCTGCAAAAGCCTTATTTCACCCCCCCCCTTTTTTTTTTTCCTTCAATGAATGAAGGTTATTGGTACTTAGAAACAAGGCAGGTACTGTGGAAATGTTGACATGATGGCAGGGAGAAGCAATAGGTACATGCTATATAGAGGTGATTCCCTGCTCCCTTCCCCCTTATCTCTGCAATTAACTATAGCACCATTGGGATGACCTGGCAGATGATGGTAACCCTGAAATAATAATACTCTATATTGTAAATAA
>NW_010301621.1:48811-59937 GCF_000700745.2 Antrostomus carolinensis
ATTCCTGTCCAGAGCAGGCAAGAGAGCTTCAAAGCAAGGGAAAAGACAAATACTCTGCTATTGAAGGCCATAACCTTCTACCTTTTAAAAAAGGGTCTAATCTTAAAAAATAACAGGGTAAAAGCCAACTAAATGGGGGTGGTAAAGCTGAAAACAAGGTGTTCTTTATTTAACTGTTAGAGTGCTGGTCTGTCCCAACACATCAACTAAATGAATGTTATTGCAAAGTCCAAGTATCCGTTATATCCAGACGGTTAAAGAGAGTAGACTGAAGGATATTAAAGTTCCAAAGTCAAGGTAACAGCTACTACTACATCTTATGTAAAAATAATTTAGGAGAGCAGAATGACTTGAGATTTTTTTTTCTTAGCAGAGGCATTGAGGAGACTCCCTATTTCATGTTTTGATTAACATCAATAAGCAGACACAAAGGGTTTTTGTAGTAAAATTCCTAGGAGAGTGGATCCTCTTGAGTGATTGAGCCACTCTGCAGTATGTGTAGTAATTAAGGTGTTTTTGGGGGGGTGTCTACCTAGCATGGTACTGAGGACCCAGCACAATTAAGCAAATGAATTCTGAAGCTAATATGGGAGTAGGATATTGAGTATCTTAAAAGATTGGGCCTCCTCATTTGGCCAGGACATGTATAATAAGTCTTGATTTGAATATCCAATTTGAAATGTTTTAAGGGTTAGGGAACCAAAATAAAACTGAAAATTGACCCTGTGACTGTCAGCAGTCACATCTTTATATCTGTCTGTGTCTATAGCTACATAACATCTTCAGATTTTTATATATATATGGTGGAAATAGATTTTAAAACACTATATTTTAATGGGATCTCTATTTCTTTTGCAGGAGAAGATACACTATAAAAACTGCTTTTCAAATACAGTTGTGTCTGAACATATTTCTCCCATTTACCCTTCCAGAATCAGCATCTGAGCATATCGATGCCTGTGCTTAAACATTAGACTGTCTTTTCTTTGTCTCTTATGAAAGCAGAGATAACTTAGTGTTACCTGGGGCAAATTTCTCATTATTTTAAAAAAATAAAAAATAATAAAAAAAAAAATCTAAAATACTATTTCAGTGTTAGTCCTGGGCTGGACCCATGGTGTCTCCTGCCTGAGATACAAAACAAGGTGGTCTAAATTCCTTTGCACTTTAGGTAGAGCAATGTCATGTACAGAGGAAGGGTAGTGACTGTGGACAAGGCACTGGTAGGAAGAGAAACAGTGTTCTTGGAGATCTGCAACTGCTGTTCCAGATAGTGGAATTCATGTGTTAAAGTCAAGTCTGCCAGTGAATGTCTCAGATTTTTTTTTTTAATTGTCTGCTTTTTAGTGTCAGCAGATGCACTTTGCTTTGTGAGTAAGTAGATGACCTTTACCTCTTAACCCTATGATATGTACTTCATAATAACTGGTTGGACTACTTTGACAAATTATTAAATTGTCAGGATGCTGTTTGCAGCACAGTCCATTTTTAGAAAGCAGATAGTCAGCTGTTTGGCATTATGTTGGGTAGAAGAGTACCAGACAAGAAAGGCAGATTGCTTTGTAAGCTATAAAATGTCAGTCAGAATAGTGAAAGGTCTGGTTTAAGTGAAGAAAGAGTAAATACTATGGCAATTCCTGTCCATGCTTTGGGTAATTTACCGTAATCAGGAAACAAACTGTAGCAGCGAGGAAGCCACAATAATACAGGTCTGCATTTGTTTGCTGCCATGTATAATGCCCAGATGTATCCCATATCATTGAGCAGATGAAACTTTGATATGTAGTGATGTGCTGTTTGCTTAATAAGCAGATTATTTGTCTTATATTTCCTTTTTATTATTATTTGGATGTGCATATCTTCTTTATTGTGAAAAACAAACGTTCTCCTTGTGCTGTAACAAACAAATTTAGTTTGTGTAACGAGAGAATGGATCATAGTCTCGTGTGTGTATAATCTATAGTTGTTTTGCAAATATCTGCGTAGAAAACTCTCTTCATTGCTTGAGGAGGCAAGCAGAGGGGGTCTAAATATATTAAATGTGTAAGAGCTTCTGTCTCTGCCTACAAGGCTGCAGGACTTGCTTTGTAGAAAACTCTCTTCATTGCTTGAAGAGGCAAGCAAAGGGGGTCTAAATATATTAAATGTGCAAGAGCTTGTGTCTCTGCCTACAAGGCTGCAGGACTTGCTTTCCAAGGTGTTAATTCTGTAACTGTTTGTTAATAGGCAGCAGCTAGAATCTAGCAGTTGAGTTATTAAAAGTACAGCCTAAATAAAAGTCCTGTGGCATTTGCTTGTATTAAACTTCTCCACATTTCTAGCTTCTGTATGAACTACAGCAGCAGCCCCTGTTCTGTATCTCACCACTGCCATCACTTACCTCCCAATGCTGTTGCCTGCCACTGCCTCCTTGCTTGATTTCCCTTGACTGCACCTCCTGCTCTCCCCTCCACCCACACCCCAGCTCCTTAGGCAACGAGGTTTTGTGACAATATTTTGAGAACTCATTTTGAAAACTTGAGGCTTACATTATTCTCTGCCTCGTTTGAGCTCATCCAGTCCATTGCTGTTCCAAACAGAAGTGATAATTTTTTATTGTTGCTATATATTTTCCTAGGGATGCACGATTAAACAGTAAGTCTTCATGTGGCATGCTGTTCTGTGTTCCTCTCAGATATCTGTTAATCTTGGCTGTGCCTGTAAATGCTGGTTTTATGTTGAAAACAGTAAATGTCTATAGTGATCACTTGTAGCAACGACAGTAGCATGTTAGATTTTTGTGATCTTGCCCAGGTGAGGGGAGTGTTGGTGACACAGGTGCTGAAAACCAGACCAAATGCTACAGGTAGGCACATCTTCACACTCAGGCAAACAAAGAACAGGACAAGCTAAATACAGGGAGTGTTTTCCTAATTTTTATTTTGTGAAATCTTAATTTAATGGTGTTGCCATAAGAAAGGGTGCCTCTTCAATTGCAAAGTGAAGTCTCAGCCATTTTCTTCCATAAAACTTCTCCAGATCTTTCCAGAGAGGGTGTGATGTTGAAACAAGGCAATGATGCTGTGCATAGTGCATCAGTAAAAATGTGTTTCCCTTGAAACTTTTCACTGGGTGAGAACAAGCATCTTTTATTTCACTGGTTTGAAGATGATACTTGGTAGTGGAGTGTAATTGAATTGAGTTAACTTCACCCTATTGATACTACCAAATACTGCAATCATTGGCCTCTTTGTTCAGAGGATTGAGAATTCCTGTACGTAGTTTAAAGACTGGGATTACATGTAATTAGTGTTAATGCTAATTGCATGATATGCTCCATTAAATCCAAGAACTGGTCTATTCTCTTTAGTGGACACGCTCTAAAATAGAGTTTTGAGCTCTTTTTGGAGGAGGTTAATCTCCTGGTAGTGAGAGATAGAGAGAGATGTATTCACTAATCCAAGAGAATTATATCAACTTGTTTTTAAAACCAAAAAGTGTCCTGCACCTTTGTCTTGTCTCATGTATTTTAGCGTGCCTTTTTTCTTGGTAATCCAGTAAAAATCTTGAAAATCCAGCGTAAGCAGTTCAGAAGAATCATAAAATAATAATTAGTGAACTATCAGAAGGTTGCAGTGTGCTATGAAGGAGTGTGGGAGGGGACCCTCAAAGTAAAAGTTTACTTTAGTTATATTATCATGTTGTGGTACATGCAAGAGCTGCTGGATTCTAACAAAAGACTAGAAAGATTTACCAGAGCAAATCAAGAAGGGGAAAATACAAAATGTATTGCAGAGAATGCAAGAAAGTGATTTTTGTGGCTGCTGTTGAAATACAAGTACTGTGAATGCTGACTGCCAAAATACGGGATTTATGGGAAATAAAGCCCTAAAATATTTTTCCCCTTACCAAAAAGAGGGAGGTGGTAGAAGGAACTCTTCCAGGAACAGTGGATTTTTGTTATGTGTCTAGCTTCTCTTGAAGTTTTAAATGGCTTTCTAGTGTGATAAACATTTCACTATGAAGACAGAAAGGAAGACTAAGAAATAAATTAGGCTGTTTATGTTGAGAGAGCTGCATTCAGTGGATAGCAGTTCCAAAACACATAGCAAAGTTCTGAGTTCAGGAACTCAGTTTCCAGATGACTTTGCTGTAAGAAATAATAAATAAATCACATTATGTATATCAATAAAATACAGATAGATGCTTTGCAGGTACATTAGTAAACACATTTTGAGATTAAGTTGGGGTTTTTTTTGAAGCCACAATGTTGAGTGCGCTTTGGCTTCACAATTGCAGTTGCTGATATGAAGCTGGGAATTCTGAGTGCTGCAGTGATTCAGAGTCACTTTCCATCTTTGTTACAGGCAGTATCAGGCTGTTGTCTTCTACTGCCTTGGTCTGAGAATTTAATTAAGCATGTGCTTAGAGTTGAGCATACACTGAAGCAGGAGTTTTAAAAAAATTTCCTTTCTCCTCACCATTTCTTTCTCAGGTCATTTATTTTCTTTGCAGTTTGTTACTCAGGTAGAGTCATGAAAAAGCATCATGTTCATGAACCATGAACAGTAACAAAATAGTTTCAATGTCATTCCAAGCTCACTCTGGATTGTGTGTGTAATAAATAAACTTAAATCATGATTCAGTCACAAGCAGAAAAGATTCAAAGTTCAGTTAATATAATTGACATTAGCCAGGTTTAACCTTTTACATCATCCACATCAGTTTTCACAGCCTTGTTCAGTAAGTCCAAATAAAAATACTGTGTATTTTACTGCTGTCTTTATTGGATGGTATTGAAAGAAGCATCCAAGTGACAGTGCTTTTTCCATTGAGCCTCTCCTTGGGAGCTTGTGAACTAGGAAATAAAGTAATTTTTAACTCTGTATCAGCACAGCACTTAATTTTTAATTACATCCTCAGCTTCTGAGTGGAGCTGATTAGTTTGGGCTGATGAGTTTGGGCTCCTGTGTTTCACATCCACCTACCAGCCTGCTCATGGAGATTCCTCTGTATGGCACTTCCTTATGAGTGTAGATGTTACCCCTGCTTTTAGTGTCTTGCCTTGGTTGCTGCAAAATAGCTTATTTCATAAGAGAGTTGTTGAGTAGCCTTTTTAAACATGGGGGGGGGGGGAAACACCCTAGACACTTTAAAAGGTTGGCCTTCATGTGAGCTTTCTGAAGGACACAGTCATTTTGGGTGGAGTTAAAGTGGCAAGATACGCTTGAGTGAGAAGTTTGATGTCTGGAGTGCACTTCATGCAAAAGTTTCTGATAAACCAGCCTAGATAGTGACAGCTTTAAACTTCTGGAGAAAATACTTGTCGTTTGGTGCCATCTTGTGGCTTTAGGAGAGAAGAAGTCTGTGTAATTGGTGTTAAAAATCCCTTCTTTTGCTCAAAAGATGTTATTTTAAGCAATTAGTGTCTTACCATGTTATGTATTTATGCAAATATGGGAAGGGGAAACCATGCATTAAAAAACAAGTACAACTGGATCTTCAGTAGAAAATATTAGCAACCTCAGTGCTGGATTTAGGTTAAAAGTCCTTGCAGGTAGCAATTTTACACCTCTTAATGGTCCTTGTGCACTCATGTGAGCGCAGATTCAGGTTGTGCATGTGTCTGTAGGTGGATGTACTCATGAAAAGTTAGCAGGACTGGAGGGCCTGCTTAGTAATGTTATTGTTCAAGTAACTTAAATTCTATAGTATACAAGATTCTCAACGTATATGTACTACATGAAAATGTTTCATTGTATTTTGTTTTATGATAGGTGTGTATTTTTCATTGCCCTTAATAATGAAGCAAAAAATACCTTTCATCTATACATACACATGTGTCACAGAAATATTTCTTGTTGCTCTTCTTCATAGCTGCTGTTATATGAGAGAGGCTGGATGAACAGGTGGAAGCCTTCGGTTTTACATGAAGGAGAAGGAAATATAAGAAATGTAAAATGGAGAGGACACTTAATTGCTTGGGCAAATAATATGGTAAGTATTTGTCACCTCTGTTAAATGAACAAAACACTGCTGTGTTTCACTGACATTTGAAATGTTTCAATGTTATTTGCCAAAATATTCCATAGAAAAATTATATCTTTGAATAATCGAGTATAAAAGACATTAATGGATAGTATTTTAGATCCCATTTCTTCACAGACATTTCTTCTGGCATTTCCTGCTGGCTAGCCAATGTTCTCCATTCTGAAGAAATGAAGAAAAGCAGCTCTACATACCACTGTTGGGAGGTGATCACTACTGTACATTATTGTATAGCACAGTTTTGACCAGTGCAATTTATTGAAGCAAACTGTCTGAGGAAGGAATGCCAATTTAACTCTTCTTTATATAAATAATAGAACATCACCACCACCCCACAAAAAAAAACCAACCCCAAACATGTCTGCATTTTGTAATTTGTACTGAAGGGACGTTATCATATGCACTTCTAATGTTACAGGTTATAAAAAATGATAGTAATGACTTCTTACTTTGGTAGGTAACTAGAAAAGGCTAGACTTGAGAGAAAATAGGCCCTTTTTGCTCTAAGTGTAATTCATATTTTAAGGGGAACCATTGCTTTCATGCTGAGTGTTGCATTTCACCTATCACTGTATATCTAATTGATGGGTCAAGGTCTGTATTTTAAAGCTCAGCAGTGAGGGATATGTTTTTAAGTGTGTATCATGTCTAAATTCCAAAGTCTTATTTTAAAATGTGATGAATGTACTTCTGAAACACTGCCTGTTCTCCTTCTATTGTTTTTTCCCTCCTGAAGAGAAACATCTATTAAAATATTTTAAAGCCATTGTTCTCTTATTCCTTTCAAAACCAGTTTTATATTAAATTGTTAGAGGTAGACTTTTGTTAATTTGCTCCCCTTTAAAAACTGCATTTTAATTGAAACTTCAGAGAGTGCTTGGTCATCATGAAATTAAGTCGTTTGAAGGTTTTATTCTTTCCAGATCCATACAATTAAAATATATATTCTAGGTGAATCTGCTGGGAATAGATGGGACAGTTGAGGAGAGCTATCCCTAGAGAAGATGTGCCACATCATAACACAGAATACTAATAAAATGTTGAGAGCCATCTGTCAGAGACAAAAAGCCATGGTCAGGCCCTATCTTCCAATGAAAAATGAAATGACACTTGCCCTCCAAAAGATTAATCTATTTGGTTATTGGCCTCTTCCTTCCCCCTTTACCTTCTTAAAAATTTCTTCATCCTCTGGCAAGGTTTTGTGTTCTATTTTTTTTTTCTTTCGAAGTCAGAGAAAATCTTTTATAGCTTTGCTTCTTACTGTCTGTGCATGGCTACATAGGGGTTTTTTTTTAATGCTTTTTTTCTTTGACCCACTGTATGTGAGCTTGTTAGACCTTGGATATTCTGAGGTGGACTCCAGTATATTTAGTCTAATTCTGCTTGTCAGAAGCTTAGGTAATCCATTTACTGCTCTGTCCTCTTCCCCTTCCTATATGGTTGAGAGTGTAAGTTTGACAAACTGAGACACCTGAGGACCAAATCATTAGAGGCATTAGGCTTCATAACTCCCATTTGAACAAGTTTTATGCTTCTTCATGGTAGGAAGTTGACTCTGGAAGTCCTTTTGGTTCATTACACAAGTGCTATACTTTTAACTGTAGAGGATCCTATGCTATTGGTTTGAAAGTGTAAGCTAGTCTATCCCATATAGGATTTGCTGCCTTGTAGAGAAAAAGAAGGTGTGATGAGTCACTTTTATCTGAAACTTATCCTTGAAGACAAAGTGGTAAGATTGATATAAGACAACTTTATTAAAATACAGTTCAAGCAAGATGGCAAATTTTATCAGATGAGCTTAAAAAACACAAAGCATAAGCTCCTTGTTTATTACCCAGAGATCTGGGCTCTGTACATTGCAGATACTGTGTGTAAGTTGTTTTTTTTTCTGAAGCCTTGATGGCTGTTAACCTAAGAGATGCCAATAAGAGTGTGTTCCATGCTCACAGTTTTTCAGTGACAAAGATCACTGAAAAAAAAACACAAAAAAACACAAAACAAAACAAAAGACAAAAAACCCCAACTGGTCCACCACCATACCACTTACTGCTCCTTGTGATTTAAAAAAAAAAGGCAGAACCTGGCTTAGACCATGACCCACATGTTTAGACTCTTTGATTTACAGTGGAATCTGTACAGCTGGAGACATAGAAACTTGCAGTGGGAGGGAACAGAAACAGACAGGGAAATCTTTTAAATGAGTTTTGTCACTGGAAAAATCCTAATGTGGAATGGCATCCTGGACGCTGACCTTTCAAGGTCCCTTCCATCCCCTTTTCTGTGATCATGAGAATTGTTTTTTTCTGCTCACTGAGCTTAAAGGAAATTCCTACTAAAATGCTTTGGTTTATTTTGGTGACTTTTGTTTTTAAATCACTATGAACAAGTAATTACTTAACATGAAATTAATCTTCATTTTGTTATTGGAAAGGTTATAGCTCACCTTTTCTAAATGGCATGGAAAAATCTGATTAATGGCACTTTTTTCTTTTTTGCTCTCTGTCACGTGACTGTAATCTTCCTTTATTTAAACTTTCTGTTCTGTTAGTTTAGGAGATTGTCTGAGGAGGCAGTGAAAAATCTCAGCATACAAAACCAAGCATCATTTAAATATGCTTGATTTTTTATTTTAATGTAAGAGTAGAAATGCACTTCTGGAGGAGTACAGATTAGCCTCACTTATATTAATGAGCTGTTGCTTCACATCTCTTCTTTTTGCAAGGTGGAAATTTTTGCTTCTCTGCAGAGGCTGTTGTGGAAGAGCTGGGATTTCTTTAATTTCTCCATTAGTAGCACCAGCCCAACAAGCTGAACTGGTTCATGACTGGAGTTGCTAATCTGTCACTCGTTCACTTACTACATCTTTTCATTTGGCATGTGAATTTAAAATCTCTTAACTTACTCTTATCCCTTTGTTATTTCTGTCACCTCCTGGGTTAGGTGGATCTTTGTATCAACAACTTTTTCTGTTGGCACACTCAGCCCTACCCTGAAACTTATGCCATGAACCACTATGACTCCCTTAGCATGCAAAATAATATGGGATGTGGTAAGTAGGAGTTTATCATACTGAATAAAGTTCTCTTGTATTTAAACTTCCAGGGCGTGAAAATACTTGACATGATCTCCAAGCAAAGAATTACCAATGTGCCTCGAGATGACATAAGCCTTCGCCCAGATATGTATCCCTGCAGCCTTTGCTGGAAGGATAATTTAACGCTGATTATTGGCTGGGGAAATTCAGTAAAGGTACAATTACCTGTCTTTGTAATAAATGCTTGCTGTTATCACAGACAAACAGAGGATTATTTCTGAAATGTAAAGACAATCGAAAAAAATAGAATTTGGTTTGACTACAGTGTGCAGAACTCCTGCTGCCATAGAAATGTCATTGGACTGACCCTCACGAGGAGGAGGAGTGACAGGCACCCAGCGGTCAGACAGATCTCTGTGTGGGAGCACGCAGTGAATATAATCCTCAGGGACACTTCTCTGTGCCTTGGAGAGATTTCCTCTTTTGAAAGCTTTTAGTGGACTGTTGAATTCATTTCTTTTGCTTAGCATTAAGGAAGAACAACTTCACATAAAGTGTTTTTGGAGGGGACTGTTTTGGGGGCTGAGTAGGTTGTGACTACCAAAACATCCACGTTATTTTGGGCAACCATGGAGGAAAAAAAAGGTGGGTGGGATGGGGGGGACAGGCTGCTTGGGGTTCTGCTTTGCTTTCAGGAGAGAACTGGCATTTCAAACTTGTGTGCTGCAGACTGGCTGTGATTTGCTCAGATCAGCACCTGGCAAAAGTTTGTTACAAGCCTGTTAACTGTTTTCTAATAACAGGCTGCTACATCACTGCACAGTGCGAAATTAAAAGCGGTGGGTAGGAGTAGATGGAAAGGGAAGGGTAAAATGAGGTAGGTGAAGTGTAAAAAGCTTTTGGAGCATTAAACTTGGAGTTTTATAAATGAGGAGGTTTGTCATAAGTTTGGCACCTGTCTTCCCCCTTGTGCTGTGCGTGCTTCAAATGGTATTTGTGTTTCTTTATATGTACATACTGTCCTCCTGTTATTGGGCATTGCAGTAGCATATTCTTACTGAAATGGTAAGGTAATGAGACACAAAGGGTGAGAAGATACCAAACCCAAACTCACATATATGCTAGCATGAAGAAATCATAGTGGGCAGATGTTTTCAGACTTCTCTTGTGTGCTTCATCTTCCTTCTCCTCTTCCAACATTTTTATAAGGCTGCAACTTTCCTGGCTGCTTTTATTCTTCAGTGAGGCATCATCACTGTTTTCTATAGCCTGTGTTTTTCAAAATACAGAAATGCATGTCTGAGAATGCCTCAATAAGAAAAGGAGTTTCTGGGAAAAGTTAATATCACTGTAAGAATTACAGTTTGTTCATCATAATGATCCAAATCTCTCTTTTCCTAGATTTGCTCAGTAAAAGAGCGGCATGCCAGTGAAATGCGTGACCTTCCAAACCGCTATGTGGAAATAGGTATGGTTGTATGAATGCCCTCTTTTTCAAAATTAAATCATCTTTAAAGGTCTGTTTTCACACTCTAGCCTGGAAAAGCTGTTGCAGTTCAGAGTCAAAATGTAGCTGTAACATAAATGTCTCCTTATTTGTAGTTGTTGTCATAATGTCCTCCTGCATAGGTTTTTATTTTTATTGTTCCTAGAGTCTTAGATTCCGTGATCATCTAAAATCAGAGGTCCTTGTGTGAACAGTAGATGCCTTAACTTTCCCTTCATGCCAATTCCTACAGAGAACTTGATCTTTTTGTCTTTGGTAAATGATGATCAGTGTAGTAGTGAGGAGAAAACAGATGCTACTTTATTCAATTATGTGTTGTTTGACTACACTGCTTATAACTTTTTTTAACATTTTTTTGTTTACTGCTAGAAAATTGATTTTAATTTCTTTTTGTTGCCTTTTTTGCTCCTGCTTTTTATGTTCTCCTTTGCTTTCTTATTTCTCTAGTTTAGGTGATGTGAATAAATTTCATTATTGCTGATTAATGGAAAAGCTCTTGATAAAATGTGTGTATTAAGTGAAGCGTAAAGTGGAATTCAAAACAGATTTGGAGGGAAA
>NW_010301621.1:59955-101350 GCF_000700745.2 Antrostomus carolinensis
TCCCCAGAAGAAGCTTAAGGAAATATCTATGAAGAGGTAGCACTGGGAAGATAAACAGGCCCTCTGTGGCTCTGTAGAGTGGAATGGACAACAGTTTGTAAACTTTGGTGCTTCCTTATCTTGACTTGAATTACATGAGATTGTAGACAAGAGTGTTCAAGCAAGATCCTGACTCATGTCCTATTAGAATGGTCCATGGCATAGGTGTATACTCTGCTTTCTGATTTCAGGGAAGAACCATTTTAAAATAGCTTCTGAAAATCAACTATGAGACTTGTTAAACTCTGTAGGAACTCTGGATACTGAGAGACAGTGGCATGCCTGACAGCTATTTGTAGCTATTTGCTATAAGACTACGTGGTCCCAACAGCATAATTAACTTCGGAAATCTAGGGTATTTGAGAGAATTTTGTCAAGGAGAATTTCAGTATTAAGTTTTAGCCTCAGATCTTCTATATAATCTTTTCTGTACGTGGAAGTAGCTTTTAGAAAATAATTAAATGGGGTCGTTTACATAGTGCCAAGTGAACAGAGGCAACTTCAACTTCAGCTGTTATGTGTCTACATGGAAAGAGCTAGTCTTACATGATTGTCTATTGGACCTTCATTTAAAAATTAAAAAATAAAAAATAAAAAGCTGTCATCAGACTATTTAGGTGCAGACCTGAAGGTTAGAGATTTTTGTGGAAGTGACTTTTTCTTCTTACAATTTTTAGCCTAAAATCTTCTTTGTATTGTTGAAGACTGGTGTTTTATCTCAGCTTGTTAACAGCATGCTTGAGATTCTTCTCTCTGGTTTCAGGTCAAAGCAGTGAAACAGTTCTGCCAAATGCTCTTAGTAGCACTTATTGAAATGTGGATATTAAATTGGGAGGGAAAAGAGGGACATTATTTGTTCAACTCAAAGAATCAATTACAATAGCTATTGATGTAGTCACATAGGTCTTCTTGAGAGCTGTGTGTCATACCATTGCATCTATTTCAATATTATTTCAACTTTACTTTTCAAAGGTGTAGCTGGAAGGTTTGATATTATTAATGGGCACACCAGCAACCAGTATAGTTTTTTTGTAAGACAATTAATAACCTAGGTGGATGCATAAGCTGATACTCTTCCATAATGTAAATAATTTATACAAGGCAAGAATATCCTTCAGTGGCAGAAGAACTGAGTATCCTTCAGGTGTTTTGACTCATAGTATCTTGGCAACATACTTATGAACAATGAAAACCATAACACAGTATAACTTTTGTCATATTTAGTGGTGTGGGCTTTTTGGGTTTTCTCCCCTTGCTTTTACAATTTTGCACCTGGAATGAAAACCAGAAGTGGAGTAGGAGACTTCATACTCATTTCTCTACTCATCAGAGTAATACATATGAAGTCTATGATAACTCAAGTGTTCTCTCGTGTCTCAACAGTTTCAGATTTATGCTCTTTTGGAGCCATTCTGAGGGCCTCTAAGTTCTACAATAGTATCACAATAAACTGTGATGGTCTTGGTAGATTATAAATGTTTCTTCAGTGGTTTGCAGACCAGTGAATAAGGAAACAGAGCATTTCATGCATTGAAAGTGAGGTATGTAAGATCCTGTGTAAGAATGTCCTCCTCCTTTTCTGATTCTGTGTTGACACATAGCTGTACTTACTCTGAGGTAGGAAATAAATACAGTGTCTACAGTGATGTTAAACCAGACAGCCCATGGTTGGGGCTGTCTGATTACTTTCCCATATGGGAAAGTAACACCACTGAACTGTTCTAGCTCTTTTATTTTAAAGATAATGTTGTGATCACCTTTAAGAGAAATTAGATTAATTACACAGGTCCCGCACACTGAGATCTGCAGGGCATTGCTGATTTGATTTACATCTTTCAGGATATTAATGGGGCTTTTCTTCAATAATCTTTTCCATTGTCTCTGGTGATATGTTACAGTTCATTGCCTCTGTGGGTCTTCATTCAGTGTTGAAGATAAACTCCAGTGAAATGTTTCTATTTAGGTTTAAATGCATGTTAGCTGAGCAGATCCTATCAGTTGAGCTCTGTCAGCTACCGCTGTGAAGTAGTGTATTGATTAAAAAGTATTGGTTTTGAATTACAGGCTTAACATGGACTAAATGCTGTTGTGATCCTTCTTAAAGAGTGCTTGACCTCTGTGCTCGCTCTTGATGCGTGTACAAAAGCTCTAACGCTGGACAACTTCTGGGCTGAACAGGGAACCCTTCCTCAACTGGAGCCTGTGAGAAAGCTGGTTGCTAAAGAACTAATTAGCACTGTGCAGTTAATACGATGCCTTTTCAAAGTGAAACAGGGTGCCTAGTCTTTGATGGCCTTGTCAAGTGTCTCAGGTTTTTATATACTCTTAGGGAGAAGTACTTCATCTCTGCCCCAGTTATTCAGGTTGTTAATGATAGTGGAAAATAGAGATTAACACTGGAAGTCAGTAAAAGACTTGAAGTCAAATGAGAGACTTCTTATTCAGTTTAATTTAATCCAAATTGTATCTGAGGAATCTCAGCTTAATTCCAGGTGCCAACCAGCCAGCTGTGCCTCTTGAGCACTTGTCTCCCCTCTGCATTCCCCCAAATTCCCCACAAAGTAGAATTCTGATTTTAAAAATTACATGTTTTGTAGATATGCTTCAGACAACACATCTGTATGTTTTGTGAGGGAATAGCTGTGTAACTGCACAGCAAGTTACCACCAAGCATTGAGATTGTACCTTTTTATCTGAAAAGAAAAAAAACCCCACTGGAATGTTTGGGTTTTTTTTGGTTTGTCAAGTGACCTACTGAGATCTTCCATACCAGCATTTTTCTCTTTATATAGATAGAACTCAAAGCTTAATGAATGTGATGAGCAGGAAATTAACTGTGACTAAATGTCATCAACTTTATATGCTGATTTATGTAAACGTCTCATTGGAGCAAGTCTGCTTCACTCTGAGAAGCAAATTGCCAAAAAAAAAAAAAGAAAAAATACCCAATCCATGTATATAGCTGATTCCACTTAGACTTCTGTTCATCCTGCTCTGCCACAAACCAAACTGATAATTTATAAATTTCTTGATAAAATTAGTCAAGACTATCAGACTCCTGAATATTTTCCTTGTTGGTTAACAAAGTTTTCTCAGTTCAATGTGTAATAGGAAAAAGAATTTTTCAGAAAATCAACTATGAAGCTTTGAAACTTAAGCTCCTGATTTTCCAGTTGTCACCAAGGATTCCATGGGATTTCCTTAAAGGTTGTGTGTGTTTGTAGCTAGAGCTTTGTACAGGCAATTGCCATATTGCAAAAGATGATTTTTATTGCTGTGTGAGATAGGAGTAAGGTGATTTCAGCACCACAGCAGCACTTCTATTTCACACAACAGAAATTGTACCGCTGCCTTCAGTAGACAAAACATTTTTCTAATTCTGAATTGAAAGAGTAGACCTCACCAGATGGATGGTTACTGGCGTGGTGAGGTAGTGGGCTTTTCCTATTGTTTCTGATTAGTATGATACTCTTAACTGAAAGAAAATGTTTTGTTTTAGTAGTAAAATTCTTGCTCATTTCCATTCTGTGCTGGGAGCAAATAGTAAGGCAACAGCTTTGAGTGACAGAGGCTTTACCAAGGTTTTATTTTAAGCCTAGGTGGGTTTTTTTGTTGTTGTTCAGTGATCAATTAACAGTATCATTTTCATTGCTCTTCTTTGCTTTAATGAAAACATTAAACCAGTTGGAACTGGTTCATCCTCTTTGCCATGTGGCATTTGAAGTGATATATAGAAAGATTGATTAATGGTTGCTGAATTTTCTCTGAAACTTTTATGAACCTTCAACATTTGAACAAAAATAAATTTGAATATCACTTTTCTAACCATTTTGATGATAAATAAATAAATAGTAGAGGGTGTGAATTCCAAGTCTGGAAGCATCAGTTTTTGCTAATCATTGATGTATAGGACCTACCATGGATTTTAGGCTTACTCTACTGCTCTTACAGAAATTCAAGGAGAAAGATAGCTCATTAAAACGCTATCGCAATATGTACATGATTAGGTAAATAGTTGCTTGGTTTCACATATGGTAGTATGGGTAGAAAATTTGCAGGGAGTTCTGAGGATAGTCAAGCCCAAAGGAAGGACTACGGGCTACTTCACTACTTCTCCCCAGAAGGTTACAGTTCCTTTTGAGTCACAGTTGACATTTCTTTAGCTGGGCACATCCTGAAATTTCTGCTCAAGCCTCTAGTGAGAGGTAGGTTTGCCCTGGAAATTTGGATATATGAAGGCTGTTGCAGAGTCTTATGGGAGATAGAAAAAATTTGTAAGGAAATACATAAATGCCAGGACAGGTGTTTGTATATGAAGATTTTCAGAGAAAAATATGAATGTTAAAAAATATGGTTTACCAGAGAAGCTGTGGCTGCTCCTCCCTGGAAGTGTTCGAGGCCAGGTTGGATGAGGCTTTGAGCAACCTGGTCTAGTGGATGATGTCCCTGCCATGGCAGGGGGGTGGGACCAGGTCTTTGAGGTCCCTTCCAATTCACACAATTCTATGATTCTCTGATACTTGTAGTTTTTTAAAGGATTGTGTTGGATAGTACACCTAAAAGTAAGAATATTCTTGTATTTCTGTAAAAATATACCATATATGTTTATGCTTTGTGATTTGCTTCCATCCCCCTCAAGACTGTTTAAATTATATGGGACCTTTTCTGGTCCTCTAGCTGGAACTGAATGCCCATGCTGTAGGAAGTAAAAAAAAAAAAAGTCTTTTTATATTTTATATTAAATGCAACTGCATACACATGATCATAGCTAATCAAAACATGCCATTGTGTATTTTATTTTCTTTTGCATGAATAACCTAGCTCAGTAAAAGCACTGGTGGTGGAGATGCCATCTTGAAAACAGCTAAATGTGAGCTGTACTTTGGCCTACGGCAATGACTGCAAATTGTGCAGATGTACCTGAAGTAACTGGTTAAAAGGTAATTTGGGAATGTGCAATTGCATCACCCCAGCAGCTACCAGTGCACCAGAGTTCTACTTAAGCTGGGCCAGTTCCTGGTGCTTTGTGGCTCTGCTGCTCTTGACGTATGAGTGGGCTACCTAAAAATTATCCTGGGCTGGCTTTTCCATGTCTTTCACAGAGCATATGGAGTTAAAAAAAAAAAGCCCCAAAATCCTTCTTTCTCTCCACACATTAAATTTCATGTTAATTCTCTGCATTCTAGTTCAGCTGCTTGCTTACTTACTCAAAAGACAATGTTGAAACCTTGGCCCGATTGAAATCAATGGCAAAACCTCTGACCATAACCAGAATTTCACTCGGTGGATCTGCAGCGCAAAAGCAGAAGCTGCTTTTTGAGATTCGATTAAACAAAATAATTTCTTTTAATTTCAGTCTATCACATGTATGTGGATCTCTAAATTCCAGAGAAAGCTGCTATATAGAGTTTGGGTAAATAATGTGGCATGTGTTGGTTTATTTCTGTAGAGTGGAATGTTTCTTACATTTTGTTTAATGAACATCAAAAAAAGATGTACAGGTTTCTTCTTTTTGCTTCCTGGTAATTGGTTTGACAGCTGTACATAGATGCTGAATATAGAGTAGATCCACTGTCAGCATATCTCCCATCTTCTCTACGACATGAACATGTATGACACATGGCCATACCTCGGTCATTCCCATTTACTGCAATACTACGTTTGTTTGAATTGTTTTGGATCCTTTTCAAATTAACAGCATTTCTGCAATGCCTCTATGTTGGATTCCACCCCCCCAAGCCCTTGATCACAACAAAGTGTCCAGAGAATAAGTCAAATTAACCTCTTAGTGTTCTGTGCAGCTATAACTTCTATAATTTTTTTTCAGTAAGACTTTTTTTTGATTAGCTGAATCAAAGGTTTTTATCGGGTCAAGAAGCACTGTCTATGCCAGCTATTCTTTGTTCAAGGCTGTAGCAGCAGAGCTGGAGCATTGTGTTTCAACAAGGCCTCTTGAGGAGGATGAGCTGAGAGAAAGTGAAACCAAGGAAACTAAACTCTATTTAAAAACAAAACTTGAAATGATGATTTTTATTTGTTTAGTTTGTGTTGCAAAACAGTACTACTGCTGGATCCTAAATACAACACGATGTGGACATGAGGCAAAGGAACTGGAACACAAAGTTCAAGTGAAAGTCAAAGAAATACACGTTTTTTTTAAAACTGTCCTCATAATCTTTATAAATGTACCATTTACTGTGCTGTTTTCCTCTTTAAATGCAAACCACAATATTTTATATACCATTGAGAGCCTTCTCTTGTCACTTCTGAAAGCTGAAATGAAAGTTTCTTTGCTCATCCTTCTAGCCAGCATTATGGATTTGACTTTGGGTTTCTTCCCCCCCTGTTTTTCCTCCTGACTTTGATATTCTTTTAAAATGCCAAATAACTAAATTGTAAACTGGGAATAAGATATATTATGTAGATGTTTCTGACATGGTTTGTTTAAAATCATCACTTGGAGCAACATGTGACGCAGTTGAAGCAATCTCATCAGCCTTGCAGGCTAGAACAAAAGAATTATGTCCAGGATTGCACATGTGAAGCTGTGCTCTTCTAGAAGAGGTTGAGTGCTGTACCCTTGTGCCGTGCTTTGGTCCCCCAGTGATGTCAATGTCAGCAGTCATTAAGAGAAAAACAGTATTTGCTTATTCATTGAGAGACAAATGTCAAATCTATACTTCACTTGACAGAATTTTTTTTCCTCCTTTATCAGGAGGATGATTATTTCTCCTGTTCTTTATTATTACCTTAGCTGCAGAAAACCAGCTTCATTTTTAGTGTCTTTATGCTGCATTTTCTGTTTGCTTCGCTAAAGTAATTAAACTGTGTAAGTAAACAGTGGATATTAGCAATGTAGCATGCTAAGCTGTAAGCAAAGAAGCTTTATTTTTTTTTACTACTTTCAGTTAGATTCTCCTAAAACCATGTTTTGAGAAAAAAATGGTATTGCATCTGATATTTTTGTGAAGGTTTATACCAGTAACTTCTAATGTAAGTACTTGGATGATTCCTGGTTTGGGCTTCATGAGAGAGGAGCCCACAAAAGGGCTTCCCAGATTTTGAATGCCTGCACTGTAAATCTAGCAGAATTAAACAAAGTAGCTATTTCTGTGGCAGAGGTCTGCTTTAATGAGCCTTTTTGTAAATACAGTTCAGCTCTCTTTATTTTTCTTTCTCAAAATAGTCATCACATAACTGTCTCTATTTCAAGACCAATTTTATGAAATTGCATTTTCAGTGCTATGAACAAGAAAAGGGACTGTTTAACTGTATGTTTTCTTTGTAACGAGGGTATCTATAAATCTTCCTGTGATGTTTAAAGTGATGATAAATAAATAATGATCTCTGTGTTTTCATATATCATACCAATAGGTGTAGCAGGTGTGATTCTCTTGTGGCCAAATGACTTGCTGCAAATATGCAGACCAGTGAAGATGTTCTCTTTATTGCCTGTTTTATTGAGTTTGGGTTTGGTTTTGCCTCCTTTTTTTTAATGTGATTACTGAAAATCAGGCTGACCATTCATTTCAAATGCTTAATCTCTAGCATGTCCTAGAGCACAAACATTTCTTCTTGCAAGCTTTAATGGGATTTAATCTGTTAAATGTAATTTTTAATCTGACTGATCCAACTGGGAAGTCTGTGGGTTTGTTACATGTATTGAGTTTTCATTTCTCTCAAGTGCTACTGCATGCTGTTGATTGCTGGTGAAAATCAGTTGTGTGTTTTTCTTAGGGAGTAGTTTATACACATTTATTTATTTAACAGTCTGTCTTTCATGTATTTCAGTTTTCCAGTTCGACACTGAATTCTATATCAGTGGACTTGCACCTCTCTGCGACCAGCTTGTTATACTGTCCTACGTAAAGGAGATTTCTGAAAAAACGGTAATTGTTTTTATGTTGAAGTTTCTTCACAGCACTAAGCTGCCCTGTGAGTTAGGCCATAAACTAGTCACACAGATCTAATTATCTGTAAAAAAATTTGTAGTCCGCTGGTAGTGAACAGTGCTTGAAACTTCTCTGGCCTGTAAAATAAGGTCAGTGCAGGTGATGTTGAAGACTAATGTACTTATCTTTCAGAAATCCTGTCTGGGTTCCTTTGTTTCTTGCAGGAGGCAGAGAAGGTCTCTACACAGTCCTTCTCTCTCCTTTTTCCTCCCCCACCCTCTCTCTTTCTCTCTCCTTTTCCTTTTCTCTCTTTCTTTCTGCGATTTCTGCATCAGAAGAAATGAAGAATGTTTTTTAGCCACGAGAGGCTTTGCTGACTCTGCATCTTAGAAGAAATGAGAGTAGTGAAGTTGATCAACTCAAGCAACAAGAGTTACTGTGGCAGGGCTGGGATGCATGACTGCGAACAAGTGGCATCATTGTCTCCCTTGCTTCCAAGACCTTTAGTTGTGTACACCCAGATACGTGGAAATCAGAATTCATGTCAGCCAGTTTTACTGCGCGCGGGCGAGCGCCGTGTCTGTCTCCGATATTTATTTCGTATCGCCAAATAAAAGGCGAGGCAGCGGAGGAAATCCTTGAAGTTGCGGTGTGAGAATGGCAGATGCTCTTGATCATCTCTTTGATAGTTCCTCTGCATTAGACAACCATCACCATAGTAACCTTAAGCAACTGGGTGCACAAGTTGCTAAGCAATGAAATACTGTAGGTTCAAACAAATGCTCCAGCCTACTGAAATCAATAGGGTTAGCTTCTAGCTCAGCTGCAGGATGTCAGATTATTATTTCTTTATTTATATTAAGGAGAAAAATAATGTCACAGCAGTGTTTCCCAAGAGAGCTGGTACAGTAGTCTTCTAGTGCAGGAGAGTTGGTGGAAAAAAAAAAAGGAGGCAAACAAATGGGATAAGGAAAAGGGAGGAAAAAGTGGATTGAAATGCTAGGGAGCAAGGAAATTGGGAAGCCGCTGTTAATGAAGTAGTAGCATGGGAAAGGAGCTTGAATAAAGGAGATAGTGACTGATAAAGGTTAAAGTCATTCTAACTGCTTCAGGAAAGACAGATGAAAAGAGAATCAGGTGATATAATGGTAATAGAACATAGGAAAGAGATTTTTTTATTTAATGTATTTGCTTATAATTACCCTTTCAAACACACTCAGAATGCTGGACTTTAACTTCTCAGCCCTCTAGGTGACTCTAGCAAGGAAACAAAAGTACTTTCCTCCCTGATACCATGCCCTGCTGTGGTGGGAACCCCTCTGGTAGTGTCCTGGCTGTATTTCACAACTTTCAAATGGCAGCTTCCTACTTGTTACAAGTTGGATCAGAATTGAACTCATTACTTGCTTTGAATATTTTTTCCCCCTCTCACTTGCACTGTAATGGTTAAAAAGACCCAAGTGGTGCTGCCAAATGCATAGGCTAGAGCTGTGCAAATCCACTTTGTATGTCTCCTTGCACTTTCATTCTCTATTTTGTTATATTTCACAGCCAGAAGTAGGAAATAAGGGTTTGTCTTGGATGTTGACTGAATTAAAAATACAGCTAGTTAAAGGCAGCAGTTTCCTTTGGATAGAAGATGAAAATCCATTATGTCATCTTACCATAGCCACCTACCTTGTGCTTGAAAGTTCATGTAACTCTAAGATCATCAGCACAGCAAGGGTTTTAGACTATTCTCAGATTAATTTTTTCCCTACTGCTCTTGAACACTTAAAAGTGCAAACACAGCTAAAAAAACACAAACAAACAAAAAAAAAATTAAAAAACCTAAACAAAAAAACCCCCAAACCAAACCCAGATTCCTCTTGGTACCAGAATATCATTGACTCATAGAGCTCTGTCCTTTGGGGCCTGAGCCCAGCAGAGAATGTGTCTTAAATTGTTCTGCTGTTTGTTGAATACAATGGTTGCTGGTCATCTGTGATACCCCTGAAAACTGTGCCCAAGTGCAGAAAAAGTGAGCAGACTTAGGGGAGGGATTGGACTTGTGTCTTGTCTAAACCTCTTCCTCTGTGCTCACCTGTTCAAGGGAAGCAAACCAAGAGTAGGGATAACTTCCCTTTGTGTTTCAGATGCACTTACAGCTACTCTGTGGAGCCCAACTTTGCAACTTGTATGGTTCACAACTTGAGTACCCAGTGCAAAGTACTGGACCTCTGGGAATGTTTGCAGCTGTCGAATTTCAGCCTTGTTTGTAGATGACTGTCAGTTGACATTGCTGGGATAGATTGTGCAGGGTGCAGCTGAGATGTTTGTGTCTTTCTAGGATGTGGAGTGCTGCGCAAGGCCTAGACTGGATATTGTACAACCCCTACCTGAGTCCTGTGAAGAGATCTCTTCTGATGCACTAACAGTACGAGGATTTCAGGAAAATGAATGTAGAGATTATCACTTAGGTAGGTGTTCTTAATATTGTTCTGTTTTACTTTTATAACTTGGTTAAAAAAGAGTTGATTTAGGACTCGCACTCCTTTTTCATTTCGTGTCCTCAAATAACTGTTTATAACACCTTATGACACCGAAGTGGAAAGTGGAAATCCACAAGAACCAGTCAAATGAAAGAAAACAAATGTGCATATTTAAACATCATGATTTGTAATGCCATCTATTAACTCAGACATACTGGGCAAGGCAGAAATACAGATCTTATGTAATGTCCAGTATCGTGGAAGGCAGCATCTTTGATGGATGGATATTCAGCATGTGATCCATAGGAGCTCTTGTGTCTCTTTGGACACAAAGGCCTTCAGAAATAGTGAAATGAGTGATACAGTGTCTGAAAAAACTCCTTTAGAGACAAAGATACAATAAATGTCACTTCAACAGTAAGGTGCACCTGGATCAACTTCCAAAGAGCTCACTGATACTCAGCTTCCCTGTGCTGACAAAGCTGTCGGTGTATTGCAGACCCCAGAATGGTAAAATGTAATCAATAGAAACTGGAGTTTGGCAAGTCCAGCCTAGAAGATAGGTTTAATTATGCAACAGACAGGGAGATTAAGCCCTGGCACAATATATACAATCTTTTAAATAAGATGAGATGATTTTCTGATATATGTGTTCTAGTTCAGAAAGATGAGTGGCAAAGCTGATGCAGAGTTCCTTGGTGAAGATTACATAGCCTGTGTTATACAGAAACATTCCTTCTGGCTTTCAAAATCTGTGAATCTGATTTTTAAGCATCTTCTCTGGCAGCATGCTTCAAATCATAGGCTTGGCAGGCCTCTTTGTGTACATCAATGCCCTTGAACCACTAGAAATATATCTCCTCCTGATCTCCAGAACATCTCTGCTGCTATCAATGGAATTGGGATTTCTTTATACCTCTCCCTAAGCAGAATGTTGATGCCCACAGTTATACTTTTATGCTTAATGAATGGTCTAGTTAATCTGACCAGTCTAAATTTTTTGGATGGCTTTAAAACAAGCATTGTTTGTGGACTGTTTATCAGTTCAGGAGTGTGTTTGTATGCATATATAGACACAGATAAAGGATGGGGGGTGGTTTTCTTTCCTGTCCCTACAAAATATTGATGATGTTTCTCCATGGGTTCTGTGGAAATAATAACTATTCTGAACAGTTATCTTCTGCGCTTGATTTTACTTTTAAGTACATTTTTACTTTAAGCTTTCTCAAAAATAAAGGCTTATGGTATAAGCAAATGCATTATACATATAACCTTAACTTAATGCATTGCTGTAATGATGTGCTGTGTCCCCAGGGGTTATGGCATCTATCATTTATGCTTTTGATGGTCTTGACCTTGATGGGGAGGATAAGTTTATTGCAGGTTACGTCGTGTAATAGTCCTCTAAAAGTATAATAATGTGTTCTAAACCATCATAAAGTTTACACATAGTGGATGAATCAGAATTTGCAATAAGCTGTAGTGATTTTCTGTTTTTAAAGCTATTTTGCCATTTAAACCAGTTTTAATTTATTGGAGAACACAGCTTCCCAAAGAGTCATGTTCTGCAGGAGCAGCCTTGCTGTCTTCCTTGCGTCTCCTCTTTTTAAATTCCCCTCAAGGGTGTACTAAAAAGCAGGGCTTTACTTAAGGACAATATAATAATAATGATAATAACAAAACTGTGTGTGCATTTGCAGAGTATTCGGAAGGTGAATCACTTTTTTATATCATCAGCCCAAGAGATGTGGTTGTGGCTAAAGAGCGGGACCAAGATGACCACATTGACTGGCTTCTTGAAAAGAAGAAATACGAAGTAATTTTTACAACGTTCTTTCCTTCAGGCTTCCCTGGTTTGGAAGTTGGGGTGGGATGATGAACTTTCTTAGGTCATTTGGATTGGATAGTTTCTCTTCCTACACTCATTGACTAAATGCTTATAAAGGGTAGGAGGAGTTGACTTATACATCTCTCTGCAGAGTTAGTCATCCCACTGAAACAACTCATCTGGATTGCACCCAAGTGAGGTAGCTGAATTAGATACTGTGAATACTGCTCTCAGCATCAGATATGAAATATATTAGCTGTCACTGAAAATTATTAAAGCTGGTTTTTTGGCTTTAAACCAGCAGAATAGTTAACTAATGAGCTATGTGGATATTTTTCTAGATCTATCCCAATTCAAGACAGAAGGAAAGTGGACTTGGTGGTGGACATTAGATTTTTCCTATTCCGTATCGCCTCCATATCCTGTTCCATCGCTTTCCAGAATGAAAAGGTTGTGTTTGGGTGCTGTGCATTGCTCTGCTTTACTTACCTTTGGTGGTGAAGCCTTTAAAAGTAAAATAATACAGGCTTGAGCCATAGGAATTGGTGCTGAAAGTAGTGTTACAAAAAAAGCAGAGCAAATATTAAAAAAACAAGGTTATTCATTTCTCCCTTGGAAAAAAGCAGCTTAGTTTTTGATTGCCTAAATATTGGTGTGTTTAAACATGTGTATCTAAACACCTAAACCAATAATAATAAATTCTTACAGACAATGTTAACATGCACCCAGTGTTCTGGATTCCAATGTCTTGGAGTCAATTATTTTGAATCCTTGTTATGATGCATAAAGTAACTTGCAAATGTTTATTTACGTGTTATTTGTTGGATGCCTGTTATAAGAAGGAAAAAAAAACAAAAACCAAAAAACCATGAGAAAGCCATTCAGTGCATATTCCTGTCGTTAATGCAATCATGATATTCCTCATGCAGATTTGTTTAAATCCTTATGGATGCTTTTGCATCTGAATCACAGACTCAGATGATGAGTGCAGTTTTGCAGTTTATGTAAATCGCAGAATTTGGTCCCTGAAGACTCCAGTAATTTGCAAGTGACAGCTGTGGCTGTGCCTTTGAGAAAGCCATTCAAGGCAGTAGATAGCTTGTGTGTTATAATGTATGTTAAAGGTCTCAGTTTGTTTGTAAAAGTGCCAGCTTGCTTTCTGTACATTTGAAAGAAGAAGAGCAAATAACACTTAAATATAAATCAGTGTGACTGGAGAAGACTTTTGGGCTGGGGAATTGAAAGGTAGCCTCCCCCCACCCCCTTTTCTGCTCTTTTTTCCACAGGTTTTGGTAGGGAAGGGTTCTCATTTGAAAATGATCCAATGTGATTGCATTGTCTGTTCCGTTGTAATCTTGCAATTTGATCCTAATATAGTAATGTGGAGTGAACCCAGATGGAAACAAAAGTAGTTTTCTCTTTGGTTGACTGCTTTTGTTTGAGTAGGAATTCAAAGCTGTTCATCCAACCATGGCATTAAAAATTCTAGTGCCTCAAACACCCTCCCCTGAAAAATAGTTGATTTATGCAGTTCTAGAGCTTTCTCTATTGAAAGTTTGTGTGTTTGGCTAGTATCTCTGTTTTCTACTTTTTTAATATAGGAAGCTTTGATGGCAGCTGAGATAAGTCAGAAAACCATAAAAAAGCACAAGATTTTGGTAAGTCTCAAAACTTCTTTTCAAAGCAGACTATCTGATTTCTTTTAGGACGCTGTGTGATGCTATAAATACATTCCCTGTTGTGTTTTGTGCCAGACAATAGCTGTTAGGCATACTCCAACTAGCATTCGATTTCCTGGTTTCGGCTGCGGAACAGGAACGTTAGCGCGTGAAACACAAAAGGATCTGGATTTTATGAAAGTGCTATTGACACTAAAATAAGAAGAGAATTGCACTTCTGATGGGGTTTTTGTTTGCTTTTACTTTGGTATTAAACTTGCTGTTCTTTCAAGTAACACACAGCATTACAGTATTGGAGATGGGGAGGGGGTGACACATTTCAACTTCTACTTTGTACATATGACAGGATTTTGGCAGGAGTTTAAAAGGTGCAATTGGAAGACCTTTTAACTGCTCCTGAAATTCAGTTGCAGTTTCACATCTAGTGCTCTCACATTGCTTTGCAATTCTCATTTTTTTTTTTACTTAGTTAAGCTCTTTTTCTTCTGTGTAGTTACTTCCCATGTTTATAGTCCCTTCACAGAGCAGCGAAGGGGATCAATCCTTAAGACAGAAGGGGAGGGATAATGTAATAGCCACAAAAGCATTGCTAATTTTGGCTCCTTTTTTTGTTTAAATTGACCTCAGTGTGAACATATTGACATTTCATTGATACTGTTGCTTCTTTAAATGGAAGTTTGTATTTAAGTAGAAAATGTTAGAAGATGTGTTTCATTTTTAGCCAGATTACTGCTATAATATGCATACTGTATATCAGTATGTCTTAAAAAGTCTTTTCTTGTGTAGTCCAGAAGTTGAATCAAGAGCTGATGGCATGGCATCACATATCACAAAATGTGCATGATTTAGCTTCTTTGTGACCCTTGCAAAAGTTGTAAAGAATTCTTAGTGGAGGTCCTGGCAATACATTAGGACAAAAAAAAAAGGAAAAGAAAAAGAAAAAAGCTTTTCTCTTGATTGCTCTGCTAAGATGAAATTCAGTGGGGGTATGTACAAGCAGAGCTGTTGAGTGTTTGGTCTCTAATGAAAAAGCCATGGAATGTGTTGAGGGAAAAAATGTTGACATCAAGCTCTACGTGAAGGATTAATGGTACAGGGATTTAAAAGCTCTCACTGCCTAGTGGCAATCAGGCCAATGACACCACACTCACACCACCTGACAAGTCTTGGGGATATTTTAAGTTGCAGTGATGATCACTCCCCTTCTGCACCTCTTGAGCAGAATGCAAAGGTCCTAAACAACCACAGATGTACAGCTCCTTTCTTATACTGTCTTCTCTACTCAATGGGGAGCTGGCCCACAGGAGAAAGAGGCTGCCCCAAATCTTCATTCTTGAGATTGGTGATGTTGAAAATAGAAAGGTGGTTGCTACAGTGGAATGAAATCCTAAAATCTGGTCTATGTGCATTTATTTTTTTAAGTTTGTAACAGATTAACAATTGAAGTTGTTCAATACCTCAGTTTGTGTTCTGCCCTATTCAGTACTGTCCTTGATTTTGATCAAAAGTTTTATGTTGTACCTCAGAAGACCTAAATGTGGGGGGTTTTTTGTAAGAAGCAAGGACTTTTTTTTTTTAAACAACTCTCATTTTTGCTGGAAACAATGTGCTTTTAGTGATGTGTTTCTTAAGTTATGCAGTGGGTACACTGGGCTGTGTTGACCTTGACATCAGCATTGGGATTACAGCAGAAAGCATGACTGTTTCACCAAAATTTTAATACATTAAATGCCTACCAAAATAATTTTATAGCTGACCTGTGGGATAAACGCTTGAGAGGGGAATTTAGTGCCTAATAATAGGGAATTCTCTTGCTAAATTCTTGGTAACTTTCCCTTATGGCGCAGCACTAGGATTTATATTCTCAATCAACGGTTTTTTTTTTTGTACCTGCAAACTTTGTGTTGACAGAGAAGGTGTCTCTTACAATGGCTTGTGGTTTTATTTTTGAGATAACTAATGTGGCCTCTGACTGATCAGCTGTGTGGTTTGAGCAGTCCTTAATATGTAGAGGTGGGCCCTATGTCTAAAGGAGAGCTCCACTTAGAGCCTGGTGCTTGACCTGACAATGCTGCATACAGCTGGAATTACAGTTATGGTGGTTTGACTTCCAAACTTTTATAACTAATTCCTTCTTCTTTTTATTCCCTTTAGGACATTGGCTTGGCCTACATAAATCACCTCGTGGAGAAAGGAGAGTATGACCTGGCTGCTCGGTAACGTATTAAAGATTTTCATTGCTGGCTAAAGTGTATCTGTGTGATGAAAAAGCAAAAGGAAATTATTAATTCTGAAGTATTTTGTAATGCTGATTTTTTTTCTGTGTGTTCTGGAGTTTCTGAAGATTCAAACCATCCAGATATGTTACTGCGCCCTATATTTTCTTTACTGTAGTGACTCAAAAGTTACTGTCATCTTTCTGAAGTTTAATTAGAATTGAGACATATATGTGTTTGAAAGTTAACCTTGATTTTTTTAGTCATGCTAGATTTTCAAAGTTGAGGTTTTATTTGAATGTTGAGAAGTTTATTAGTGTGTCATTATATGCAAGACCATCAGAAAATAAATTGTGGTTAGGGGAGTGTAAACAAACTTGTCAAATTTGGGTATTTAAAGATCAGCAGTTACCCAAGGTTTGTGGTTTCATGTATGTCTAAGCATATCTTTTTAAATGCTCAGTTTTACTTAGCTGAGATGTAAAAATTTCACTCATAAAGCTAATATGACCCTAATCAATAAGGTGAATGCATAGTAAGCAGTCAAGTCCTCTTGGATGCAAAGAAATTGTAAGGCCTGAAAGGAGGAGTACCTGGCATACTCTGCTTGAAGCAATGGTCACCAAAATAAGTGACCTTTGAAAGCATCTTGATAGAGAGAAGAAAGGAGACAGGACTCCTTGCAGTAATGCTGTCACATCTGTATTATTCTGTGTACCTACGTTTGTTTTCTTCCCTTTCATCTTCCTTCCAGAAAATGCCAGAAAATTCTTGGCAAAAACACAGAACTCTGGGAATTTGAAGTTTACAAGTTTAAAGAAATAGGTCAGCTTAAGGTAAGTTAATCTGTATCTCTGAACTCAAGTAATTGCCATGCTGTATTTACATACCTGGGCAAAACATGCAGGAAAGGATCACACTTCATGGCACTAGTGTGATAACAGGATGTAACGCTGCCCTCGAAATTCCTGTGCCAGGTCTCTAATTGTACAGTTGTCATTCCCATTGATGTGTATATATTAACAAGCCTCAGAACAGGATTGGAGGCATAACACATCCAGGTACTCAGTGACCTGTTTTTACCTTGTTGACAGCCCACAAGTAAAAAACCCTCCCCCTTTGAAACCTTTACTTTCAAAGATGCTCACAGTTAAATACATCTTTTCCCATTTACTTTTCACTCCCTTCCAGTATGTCCTGAAAAATCCTACCCAAGGATTTATTTTCTTTCCTTTCTTAAGGAAAATAGCCTCTGTGGGTGCCAGCCTCTCCTGAAAATCCAAGTCCCTTGTAACAGAGCCACAGGTTTAAGTGTCAAAGAATAGTTGCCCTGTCCTATGTTTTCCCCGGTCTCAAGCCACCTACCGTAATAGTCCATGTTTAATGGGAGATTCTCAGTTATTAAATTGCCCAGGACATAAGGCTATAGCACTGTCTCTGCCAAACCAGTAGAAACCATTAATGCACACTCCCTTTGGTAACACGTGTACGTTTATTTCTGAATTTTATGTCTTCCTATTGAAGCTCAATGAGCCAAAAAAGCTGTATTATTAACATCTCACAGCATGCAGTCCCTTGCTGGTTTTAAGCTGTTTAATTCTGTTCAAAGAGCCAAAGTGTTTCAGTATTATGGTGTTCAGAAATGTCTGGCTTTTGTTTTAGAGCCATACCAGTGTGAGAAGAGCCTTGCCTTTTCTATGAGTTCTTAATGTCTCAGTGCACTCTTTGTCACCTTTAAAGATGAAAACTCATGTTTCTGTCTCTTTATTTCAATACAATAAAGGACCCTTGAGTGCAAGTACAGGTGAAATTTTGATACAGTGCTTCTTAGTCCTTTGGGGTTTATTTTGTTTTTTAGATGTAAGTGTCTGGAATGGATGTTTTTCTTCTCTCCACTTATGTCATCCAGCAGACTGTAAAATATAAAAATATTTGTGGGTTTGCTGCAAAAACATCTCTGCTAAATTACTGCCTTTCTAAACAGTTGCTTGTTTTCAGCCCTTTCAAAGCAGACTTAGAAAACATTAAGATACTGCCTGTTTACCTTATTCAAGCTGCAGTCCTAGAAGATGCCTTTCTTATTTTACTATTTCAATAGTGTAGAACTTGTGCCAAGTTCCTAAAGATACCTGAATATCATAAAGGATGAACTAAGTTAAGCCAAATCTAAATGAAACTGTTCTTCAGGTGCTTGCAGTCACTTTCATGCTGTTTGAAATTTTTACCTATTTACCCAACCAGTGGGTATTAAACGTGAGAGTGTAACTGGGCTATAACGACTTTAAGCCCTGATGAGGAGGCTCTGAGATTTGGAGACAAAAATGTCTTTCAAAAGGGAATTTTCTGAAAGAATTTGCACTGTGTAGAAGCAGTTGCCTGAAATCTGATTTTTCCAACATAACGTGATTTGCCAAAAACTAAGGTGGCAGTGAAACTAAAGGTTTAAACTTTCCTTCCTTTCCTAATTACTAATTAGTAATACCCCAGTGTCAAAGCCTGTGGAGTGAGTGTCTTGTTTGTTTGTTGTGGGTTTAGTGGGGCTTGGAGTGTTCTGTACTAAAGGTCCTGCTTGGCTACCAGAGGCTGCGTTTTGGTATCTTGACATCTCTCATGTCTTTAGTGAATGTCCTCTAGCAAACCTTGTTATGGCAGTTTCAAGATTTTAGAGCCTTGCAATGATCTGCTCCTCTCCTCTTCCACACTGGTTTGATGGAGTTACGTGCTTGTGCTTGAGTCACTTCAGTGTAAAACCCAATGTCTCGGCTCAAACAGCTGAGGAAGGTGGGTTTGAAGGAAGGTGCCACACTCTGCAAGTGCTGACGGTTGTGGCATGAGGGATTTGCTCCGTTCTGTGGACTCTGCTGTGACAGCAGTGACTTTCAGCAGGGGTGCAGGATGATCAGCTAACATCAGAAATGGTTTAATGGCCAAAACATTGGCTAGAGGACACGTGAAAGACTTTGCCTGACTGTGGTAGGCATAGTTTAGAGCAGCATTATGCAGACAGCCTCTTTCATCTCATGAGTATCCTCTGAGATACTTATATTGAGGTTTGGGCTTATTGGTGAGATGTTTTAGGCTGTCTCATGTCAACTTTTATATGGGCTTTCTTGTGTACACCCCGTCCTTAGACCTGTTGACCAAAATCTGAAAGCAGATCTTAAGAAAAAACAAATAAAATTTTTCTGTGTACAGTATCCTTTTTTATTTAAAGTCACTTTCACCACGTGGTTCAGAAACTGATACAAAGACGTTCTGATTCTGGAGTTTTTCTGTCTGAACCTCCTTCCTTAACTACTGCTTAAAAAAAAATAAAGGAAGATTTTGTGACCTCCAGCATGAGTCTTAATTCATGTTTCTGCCCAAGCTTAAAAATAACCTGGATGCTTCTCAGTCTTTGCTGAGCACAGGGGCCAGACTGCAGGAGGTGGTTGTGCTTTTCCTTCAAAGCAGTGGGACTTGGGGCAGGAGAGGTTCCCTGCCCAAGGCAGCCTGGCCCCAGTGTGACGAGGCAGCTGCCCCACTCCACAGCTCCCTGTGTGGCTGAAAAGCCAAGAGCTGCAGCAAAGCCCGTCAGACAAGGCTCTTCATTTAGCAGGTGGCAGAAAAGTCAAAAGTGGGTTTGAAAACAGCTGTTGGAGAATGTTCTCTGCCTTCCAGGTCTCCAGCTGATGTCCAGCTTGCTTTCTTTATGGTTGGAAGAGGCCTTTTTTATGAGGGCGTCAGGAATATGATTCCCCAGGGCAGCCCTGAGTTAGCTGTTAAATTCTGTGACAGACGGTGGGAGCTGATGTTGGCAGTGCACTGTGTTTCAAAAACTAGCCAAGCTCAAACAGTGCAGGGAGAGAAGAGATCTCCTGTGAGCAATGAACTTTTAATTTTTGCAAAGTCATTAACAGTGCTTTTTTTAATTGATCTTTTATTTTTACCTCCTTTTTCACCTACAGATGGAAGACTTCAATGAAATATGTAACTTGGGCAGTTGTTTTGATTTAAAAGCTAGAAGAATTTATTGTGAATAGTCATTGCTGTCTGTAAAACCGCAAAAAATAGTGATGTAGTGAGATGTTCCTTCTCCTGCTTTGTTCAAGCAACTTTAGTAATAAAATGCTACTGCACCATGTGCCGTTAGTGGGTAACAGCCAACATCTCTGAGTGTTTGGAGGAATTTCATCAGCGTAGGACCTTCAACTACAAACCCCAAAGTCCCAACGCAGCTGGTAGCAGTAGGGATTATTTTGGCAGGCAGTAATAACCTTGGCCTCTAGTTGCATGGAATAATAGTGCTAATAAGCTGAAATTCCAGGTATGAGGTGATTCATGCTGGCAGGTTCTTGTCTCCTGCCTGCCAGAATGCAGTTCCTTAACACCTGCTATAGAGCAACAGATCACACGCCTTCACCTTTCTCCTTGGAGAGATGTATTCTCAAATTAATTTTCATTTGGGTATGTAAAAATAGCTGGTAAAACAGAACTCTTGATAAGATGTAGTGAACTCACAGTAAGTCATAAGTCAAAAGTACACATTTTTCAGCTAATGAATGAATCTTAATAACATTGCTTGTGCCTTTTTACAAGACAGAGTCCAAGGCTGGAGAAAATGGATTTTCAAAACTTTCTTCTTCCGAGGGGTCTTTTGTGGGTTTTATTTTCTAAGTGACTAGCAGTAAATATTCAGACATGTCTAAGTGCCATGGCTGATGCTCCCGTTCTAATGAGTATCTTACCACTATCTTCCTTATGAAAATTGTTTCAGGGAAATAATACAATTCCAATGTGTACAATCCTAAAGCAAATAACTTCAGGAACTGCTTATAGATATGGATATAAAGCACTTCCAGTGTTTACCAAGAGCCATATTTTGTGTGTAGCTTTTGGGTTTTTTTGTTTGTTACACAACAATTCTTTTTTCTATCCTCAATCTACGAGGATGTTACATGTCATTCCCCTTCTAACACTCTGTTCTCTTTGTTCCTATAGGCAATTAGTCGTTACTTGCCCAGACGAGATCCAGTTTTGAAACCTCTGATCTATGAAATGGTCCTGCATGAGTTTTTGGAGAGTGACTACGAGGTACTGCAGCCTGATGTGTCCACACATAGTAGCTATTGCCACCAAAACACCCTCAGCAGTATAGAGCTCTGGTAGCAAATTCTCTATTGTATTCAAATAGATTATCAATGGACAATTCAGTGATCATTAAAAGATTAAAAAGACTAATTTTGGTTAGTTTTTGAGAGAATAAGTAGAATGTTCTTCAGAGCATGCAAATACTGTGAGATTGGTTACTTAGTATAAATACTATTATTTGTAGCTTGTTGAATGTAGCACAAGTGGTTGAGGTGCTGCACGAAGCATACAGCACCTGAAAGAGACCCAGCTTCATGAATCTTAATAACATTGCCCTAAGAAGGAAAAAATCTGTGTTCTGCACTGTGCACGTCTGCGGGCATGTAGAAGTGGCTTCAAGGTGAAGCACAGCAGGTACCATCTCAGAGGCTTAGCCACAGCTTTTATGTTTTGAAATGTTCCTTAGGCAGTTCTTTCCCTTTCTGTTACAATCTCTTATACTTTTAGGGGTTTGCAACCCTGATAAAAGAGTGGCCTGGAGATCTCTACAACAACACGATCATAGTTCAGGCTGTAGTGGATCACCTGAAGAAAGATCCGCAGAACAGGACTTTGCTACGAACGCTTGCAGAATTGTGAGTACTATTTTAATCTCCTATTATAAAAAGTAAGTTTGAAATAGTATAATATAATATCGTTTATAAATATTTATCTAACTCTCTTAACAGAAATATCTGCTTTACTGCAGCCTACAAAGTATTGGCTTTACTGTCCACTCTGCTGACTGCACAGCTTAGCAGTTCTTTCCCTTTAAAAGTGTGCGCTGAGTATGAAAGCAAAGAGTTTAGTAGAAGATGGGATTTGCTACTCCTCTTTCCAAAACAAATAGCTAGCATTCCTCTTTGTGCTATCACAGGAAACCTCCTGTGAAGTGTGTGTTCCAGAATTACCCACAGGAAAATCAAATGGCATTTTTTTTCCCCCTCTATTTAAAAAGTAGTGTATTTAGATTTACTGTGTGGCTGGAAAACATGCCAGAACTGATCTGGTTCTAGGCTACTTTGAGCAGGGATAAAGCTCTTTGGTTTTCTCAGCCTGAATCCCATGTTAAGTTCTTTTCTTACTGCTTCTTAGCAGAAATCAGAGCTACTGCTATTGCCGTGTTACAGTCTGTCCCAAAGTACCAAGAGAACAATGGTTTTTAGCTCTGAAATGAGTTCCAATTAGTTTCCAAAAATAGAAAAGCCTGATGTTTTGTGTGGCTTCCCTATGGTTTGAAAATGGGAAAATGAAAATGCAGAAGACCACAGGTCAGAACACAAATGTGGTGACTGGTATCAACAGAACTGAAATTAATGTTTCCCAGTGTTACTTTCTCTCAACAAAAGTGAATTACCTAGTCATATGCTCATCAAATCAAGTAGCATCCTAGCAAGCTTCACATCCTAGAGTACATTTATATTTTCCTTCATAGGTGATTTTCCTACACTTAGCTATGTCAGATCACATGTATTATAACTTTGTTTTTTATCAGGTATACTTATGACCAGCGCTACGGCCGAGCCCTAGAGATTTACCTAACGCTGAGGCACAAAGATGTCTTCCAGTTGATCCACAAGCACAATCTTTTCAGTTCTATCAGAGACAAAATTGTTCTGCTCATGGATTTTGATTCAGAGGTATGATGATCTTAATGATTTTATATTCATTTTCCACTAGAGATATTTTAACATTAAAAATAAATGAGCTAAAGATAGTGTTGAGGCAGAGAGTGTGTTTGCTGTGTCTGGACACTTTCCAAGATAAGGAAAAGATATTTGCATAGGTGGCAAAATAACTGACCCAAGGATGAACTATTTTCTTCGTGTTTCCATTTGAGTATCACTCAGTGAGACGAGTGCCAGATCCAAGATCATTGTTGTGATTCTCAAGTAGACTTTCACCATGATATTCTTTCTGCGTTTCTAATCAAATAATGCTATTAATAAGCAAAAGAAAGGAAGCAGTGAATTTATTGTGAGATGTATGTTAAATGTACCTGCCACTTTTTTTTTTCTCTGCAGTCCATTAACTTGCTTCTGAAAGTTCACAAGGTTATTAACCTAAATTCCAAAAATCAAGAAGTGTGTGTTTTGTGCTGAATTTATTCTTCTTTCTTCCCAACTGGCTGAAACCTCAGCAAATGAGTTTTGGTATGATCTTTGGGGAAAGAATCCCTATGATCCCTGGGGGGAAACCAAGTAGATCTGCTCTTTCAGTGCAGTGGTTGTCTATGCACTGGAGCTAAACTCTGGAGCCATCTGTGCAAAGTTATCATCTTTGGTATGACCATTCTGAACCACATGAAAAAAAAAAAAAAAGTAGAATTCTTTTTTTATTAGACTAAATTGTATCAAGAATTTGAGGGTTTTTTTTTTTAATTATTATTATTTTTCGGATGTGAAGCAAAGTTTGCTCTTGTAAGAAGAAGCAGAACTGGAACCCTGGTGACCACTCTGCTTTTATGGTCTTGTCTGCTTGTGTTACAGTATCGGTGTGCAGATAGTTTGGAGGAATCCAGTTGTAAGGCAAGTTGGGTTGTGTGTTTCCTATACAGCCATCACCCTGCAGTTCCCTTTTTGCAACGGGACAAATAATATTTGTACATCATTTGGCAGTGGCCTTCTGTGACCTGTGATTCGATGGGCGTACTTCACCCGCAGAAGTGCGTGGTATCGATGGCTATTAGGGTGGAAACTTAGGAGAAGTGTTCTGGAAGCATTCATGATGTGTTCTCCTGGCATGCTGTGCTGTTGGGGAATACTGATCTTATGCAAACTGCTCTCTGAATTACTGTTGCTGAAAAGAACAGCTCTGCAATATCCATCCGATACCCATCAGTGAATAAGTGTGACACTATATAGAGTGTGAGAAAATGTGTGTACCTGTTTCTGAGCCGGTTTCTCTTTCTTCACTTTAGAAAGCAGTGGACATGCTTTTGGATAACGAAGATAAAATTTCTGTGAGTATAACAAGTTCATGGCATAGCAGTCAGATGCTTGCTTGTGTTACCTGTCCTTCTTTCAGTCCTGTAAATGTGATTATCGTCACAGGTTTGCTAATTTGATTTGGGTTTTGGTTTTTTTTTCAGATTGACAGAGTTGTTGAAGAATTAGAAAACAGACCTGAGCTACAGCACGTGGTAAATATTTCTATATTCTGTTGGTTTCAAGTTGAGCTGAATAAACTCTTTGGGGATATCTTTTACAGATGTGGTTATCCTGTCAAAGTGCACGGGACACTGAAATGTCATAAATCATCAGAGCCAAAGCGGCTGCTTTTGCTAGTCCATTTTTTAACATGGCCATAGCATTTTTACAACAGGAAAATAACTTTAAAATATGTACCTGTGAGCAGTTGATAACATAGTGCTTACTTGTTAACATACTATGAGGTACTCCTTATGGCAGTACAGACACTTGTCTTCTCTGGTCAGTTCTTGCTTGTATCCCTCCTCTACACAAAAATGGGGTTGGATGGTGGGTGCAGCTCTGAAGCAAGTTTTGCTGATCCACAGAGACAGTGAGCTGCTTGTCTTTCTAGGGCTGTAACTTCCATACGCTGCAGGATTGTTCTTGTTCATGTAGAATTACAATATCACCGTAAGGCTGGGGCTCCACATTGCTATTCCAAAAGCACTTCCTCCGTTTGAATGTGCTGTCAGTGGAATACCTAATATATAACCGTGGGCTTGGGCCGTATGAGGGAGGGAGGTTTAATTTGCTGCTGTGTACAGGTGGGGCTCAGGGCACTGATCTGGTAGAGAACAGGTTTATGTGTTAGAGATCTGATTATAGGAAGCAGCTCTATGAAGTGTGCAGCCTGCAGCCCGAGAGCTTTGCAAAGACAACTGACTGAGTGACTGTCAGTTTATGGAAGGGATGCATCAGTTTCATAATGTGAAGACTTCTTCCCTTTGAGTAAGAATAACTCTCCAGATTATTCTCAAGGTTTTTCTGTGCTTATCTAGGGAGAAGGAGCATTGTTTCAGTGTCTGTAGCTTGACATACTTTGGCCAACACATTTCATGTGGTAAAAATTTAATCTATAGTTAATCTGTAATGGTCAAGCACATCTAGATAACCAAAATGCTTCCTTCAACATACTTGTCCAAAGTTTTCTCTAAGATCCAAATCCAGTAGTTTCACTGAAGGTTAAAGGACAGTTTCTTAACTGTTGCTGAAAACCTGTTTTCTAGAGCTGGTTTTGGAGATTGCTGTGATGAGGGTACTTGAGAAAAATATAAAATCAGTCTTTTGCATCAGGAGATAATCTCTGTGCCTTTTAGTATGTGTTAGCACATTGCAGAGGAAATGAAGGGGAGTTTTTTATTAGCAGAGAATAAATAATACCGCCTGAGTGGTTTTGAGTTCTGATTATCTCTTTTGATTCCTAGTATTTGCACAAGCTTTTCAAGAGAGACCACCATAAAGGCCAACGATATCATGAGAAACAGATCAGCCTTTATGCAGAATACGACCGTCCAAATTTACTGCCATTCCTCAGAGACAGCACGCACTGTCCCCTAGAAAAGGTAAGGCCCCCAAAATCCAAACGCAGGTCCTCCTCGATTGTCATGCCTGTAGCGTTTGAATTTGTGACTGTGTCTGGTACTGCCCTCTACTGCTAAAAGGAGGGATCCTTTGAGTTTGTGACCATCACCTGCAGAAGTCTGTGGTTTGCAGAGCTGGCTGACAGCTGAGACCTTCCTCTCTTAGCTCACAGGAATCACTGAGGATTTTTAATGCAGAGGTTCTGAATTCACACTTGATGCATACCTACAGCGTATCTACACATCACTGCCTGGCCTGACTGGAGAGCCAGTTATGGTTCCAAGAAATCTACAATCATTTTGCCAAATCTAGGACTAACCAGTGTTAGAGATCTTGAAAAATGAGTAGCTGCAACTGGATTTTTTTCTAGCTTTGTATTCTAAGGTCCTAAGTTGCTTTGAAATAATACACACAATATAATAGTCACTGAACTAGCAAAACTACAAGTAGTTTGTCTTTGTACTTCTGCTAGTAGAGTTTTGAGGTGTTACAGAGTACTATGTTTCAAACTTCTTTAACTTCTTTACATTTTCTCTCCTTGCTCTTTCTTATCAAATTAAAAAAAAAAAAAAACATAAATAAAGGTCAATCTTGGGGTTTTTTTCACCCCCCAGCTTGAATTAAAATGAATTCAATGGAAATGTAAGTTTTCTTCTTTAGTTGGGTCAGTATTTTCTTATTTGTATTTGTTGCTGTTAAAGGCTGAGCAGAGCTGGATGCGGCTGTAATGATGACACCAGCAGAATACTTTTAAATGTAGTATTGAATATTGCATTTTACATGGTTGACATTCTAAAGAGAACCAGTGCTGTTCCTGGAACCTCTCTGTTTTGGCCTGCTTTTGTCAGCTTTACTGTGCAGCACCAAGAAACACTGGAAAATAAGGTTGCAGGCTTGATTTTTGTTGAAACTGTCACACAACACTAGGTTGTGATCTCTCAGTGATCTTTTCAGGCAGTGAGCCTGGGAGGTTTCCTGACAGAGACTTTTGTCTACAGTGTTGGTTTATTTGTTTTTAACTTTCTGATTCTTTCTTGGTTTATTTATAAACTTTACCTGCACTTTTTCTTTTGGTGCAAAATAGTTTTGGTTATTGCAGATCCAGCCACCTATCTTCAGTGATGGGTGGTACAGAAGAGAGCTGTGTGTAAATGGTACAAGCATGTTGCTGGCACAGCTTTGCTGAAGTTATGGGCTGTGAACAGGAATATGTCAGAGAACCTTTTGCAGGTGTGGTGCAATAATCACCAAAGTGTCATTCTAACCTTATGTTAAATTGTTGATATGTTTCAGTAAGAAACTGAGGAATAGAGGAAAGATATCAATACTTTATAAAACTTAGTTGAATTTACTGTCAACACTAATTCTGTAATTAAACTTCTTACCATACATATCGTAAAGTAACACTCTGCCACATACATATCTTTGTTCTAAGGAAATAAAAAGGGGACTGAAAATTTGCCAGTTACCAATATTTTCAAGTCCTGTTAAACAGATTCCAGTGCAGTGTTTAAATTGCGCAAAAAAAAAAAAAAATATATATTAAAAAAAAAAATATATATATATATTTGAAAAAATTAATGCTTATTATTGCTTTAGAGAAATTCTAAGCTTAGCAGGAGCAGGAAGAAATGATTCTTGATCTTTAAAAGTAAGCCACTTTTATTGAAGTGCAGTTTAGCCAATGTTTTATAAAATGAACTGAAAGAGAAGTATCCATGTTCCCCGTTTTCCTCTAGAGGGAGCATGACGGTCAATAAACGTGCAGCATCCAGAAATACTGAATACCTGGTACTTTATAGTTTAACTTTTTAAGTGGAGAGATAAAAAGGCTGTCAGCTGTGTTTATAACTTATTTGGTATTATTCATACTTCCCCTGAAGTATCTGGTTGGTAATTCACTTACCCCTACCCTGAGGTTCATTGTCCATATCTCTAATCTTTGTAGTAACCCATCTGAAATAATTTGTGAATGGAAAGAAAAGTTAATTCCTACCTACATCTTTAGCTGTAGTTCCATCTTCTGCATTTATCATTTTGATTTCCAAGTGTGAAAGTCTTTACTGGTGAACGTTTGTCTTCACAGGAACACCATTAATCTTGATCTTCCTTTCTGCTTGCAAATTGGAAATAGACCTGGCATTGTTTGTTGCATAGCAGCCCCGACAATTTTCTGTTACTAAAAACTTGTTGGTAATCTTGACAATTGTGCTCAGTGTTTGTCAGCTACAAGCAGATTCAGTAACTGCTTGTGATATTGGGTCTCTAAACCAAATTTATAAGAAATGCTTCCTCTTTATTCTTTCATACTTGGGTTGGATTATTTTTGTATTGTCTTCTTGGAGGTCACAAATTTGGAGGGCACTCTCTGCCTCCCAAAACCATTCTGGTTACCTTAAGGAGATCTACAGGCTTTTGTTATGAATAAATGTCAAGTAGACCTCCATCACCAAGTAGACTTGGTGAGTCCACCCCCAGGAAGCAAGTCTTGACAGCAGATAACCTTAATGCTTTTGGATTAACAAACTTTTGGGAGCAGAAGAAAGAAGTTGTCAGTAGATTTAAAGGTAGAGATTGTCATCATCCAGACTGAAATACCTGTCCTGTCCCCAGATTTATTTAATCTTCTTGAAAAATTAAAAAATGCCATGGAGTTTCTCCTTTTAATTAATGCCAGAGGACCTGACAGTGCATATTAAGGGAGATGTCAAAAGGAGTAACGCAACTTCATGGAAAAGTATCTTTAAGCCTCTTGCAGCATTTGTGATCAATAAAATATAATGTTACATGGTTCCCTGTATTCACTTTTCCTCGTCCCTTCCTTTAAATTCAAGGCTCTTGAGATCTGCCAGCAGAGGAACTTTGTAGAAGAGACAGTCTATCTCCTGAGTAAGTAACACTCAGTGTAATAAATTACAACACACTTTAATCTTGTCACAGTTTATACAGTGAAAATGTATGTACAATATTGTTTAACGCTTTCCCAGAGACAGAGTTGGTATAGAGGCAGTAGGACCAAATAACATGATTTAGAAAATGAAATAAAGCACTGGAGTATTCATATGATGTCTTAACTCCATATATTGTGTTATTGTGTTTCTGATTTGATGTTTTTCTTGGGGCTTGAAGGTGTTGGGGGCTATGGGGAACAGGCTGGGGCGGGGTGGTATTTTTTGAGTGGTATTTCTCCAAGTGAAGAGTCATACTGTCAGTTTGAAGAGAGGGGAGAAATAAAACATTTTTTTTTCTATTCTGAATATATCTCAGAAGCTTAATATTATCTTTTGCTGAGGTGGAAGATTTGCTTATATTGCCTCTTTTTTTTTTCCACTTTTTTAATAAAATCAATTGTAAATTAACTCCCCCAGCAGGACAAAGAATACCTCCAAATGGGAGGCATTGTAAGACTAAGATATTTTTATGTATGTTTACATATTAGTCATAAACAAAATGGAAAGTGTTTTTTTAATTAGTCGTCGTTTTAGTAAGGAAAATGTTTTGTGGACCACTTGAGAGCAGAGTAGGATTTACTCATAAATTTACTTAAAGAATATTTCAGTGTTTCTACTATTTCTTCCTCCTCTTCTCATTTTCCATGGCTGTAAACTGTGCTATAGTTACTGCAAATTCAGAGTATCCATATGGGCTCTTAAAGAGGGTGTTTGATGTCATTGTTTACGTGCATATGCATACACACACTCCCCCTTACGTTAGATGCTGCTGCAGTTCAGAACCCCTAATATGACCCAACACATCCTAAAGGAAGGTGCCAGGTCCTAGTCCAGCAAAGTGCTCCCAGCCCTTGTTCTGTTCAGGTTTTACTGATCGCTCTGGGATTTGCATTCCTACATCAGATTAGATTAAATCTGGTCTGGGTGGAATTAGTTTGAGACAACTTCACACTTAGAAAATTAATATTGAAAGGGCTTCTTAAAGCACTGAGCATTGCTAAGCACTTAGGATTTATAATCTCTTATGTCTTCCTTCTAGGCAGAATGGGTAATAGCCGCAGTGCCTTGAAGATGATCATGGAAGAGTTGCGAGATGTAGATAAAGCTATTGAATTTGCCAAAGAGCAAGATGATGGAGAACTTTGGGAAGACCTCATTTTATATTCTATCGACAAACCACGTAAGCAGGAGTGTTTCTCAGAAGCCTTGCATGTGTATTTCGTTTTTTGTGGGATGCTATTGCAGTAAAAGGATTGAATTATCCCTGTGCATGTTAGAGAAAGTCTTTATGGATGGCCAGGGAGGTGTTCTGGTTTGTGGAGCACAACGTTTCTGTCCTACTGTGCATAACAACTTCAGTAAGGCAGCATGTGGGCATGCTACAGAATGAATACTTAGGGATTTAACATTTGACTAAGCTCTGCATAGTTAGATCCTTAATGACAAATTAAGGGGAGAATGGTGCTTTTAATTTGGCAGAATGAGGCTTTATTTTTAGACAGCCTCAAAACACAGTCTGCGGGCTCGATGAGGATATTGTGTAGTGTGTTTACTGCAGCTGCTTCCCTTTGAAATTTTGAAAATGAAGAACCTTTCTGCCCCTCAGTGGAACAGCTAATTTGTTTTGTTTCTGTGGTACAAAGGTAAGATCTGTAGTAATGAGTGTATTTTGCCTTTCATCCATTACATGAATAGCTACTCAAGTTTAAAGCTTAAATGGAATCAGAAACTGTCAGAATCTCATAAGCAACATTAGTTTTGTTTGGGAGGTAGGTTCAGAGGAGTTCATATGACTGAGAAAATAGAGAATTATTTTAACTATCTACTCCATTAGGTTTGCAACCTCTTCTGGGGCTTTAAATCAAGGCTTTAAAGTCTCTCTTGGGATCTCTTTTCCAAAGGAATGTCTTGTAGAATCAGTGTCAGAATATATACCTTTTCATCTCCTGACCACTAATTCCAACAGGAAGAAGCAACCAAAATCTGTTTTTCCTTTAGAAGAATGACATTCTCAAGTTAGCCAGACTTAAATGCAGCTCATCACTAGAAGTGATGCTACAATCCATGGCATCTGCAGAGCAGAAGAGATTCATAGCATTATAGAATTCTCTCAGTTCCAGCTGCCCATATGCAGAGCAACTCCAGTGATATTCCTCAGTTTTGGGGGTTGAAGAAAAAGCATAGCCTTGAAGTTTATCCTTCTAGTGTTCTGTTTAGCCAGGTGCAATTTAAAAAGCAAAAGACTTCTTTTGTGTCACTCTCACCAATATTTAGAGACATGCGTGAGTTAGGTTAAGTGCTTGAAAATTTGTTATTAAATTCTGGAACTGGAAATGGAATAGTCACATATTGTAGTTAATTTTCTGGCTCTGTTTTCTTAAGTGCCCTTTGTATTGAATTGAAATGCATTATTTACTTGTGGCTTTGTGCTGGATCCTCTGTTACCCCTTTTCTGCATACCCTAGAAGTTCTGTGAATTGCCAGACTGTATCTTCCTTGTCTCATCCAAAGCCCTGTATTTGAGTAAATACAGCTGCAGGAGATATATGAAGGCTGTATATAAAAAAAAAAGGCTTAGTGTTATCTCTTAGTAGAGAAGAACTGTCATAGAATCAGCCAAAGCCTGTAGCTTGTCACCAAAGCATCTTTAAAATTGGGTATTTTGCTGGATTTTTTTCTTAATTTCTTTACCTCCTGGTTTTCACAGCTTTCATTACTGGTTTATTGAACAATATTGGAACCCACGTGGATCCCATTCTTTTGATCCACCGCATTAAGGAAGGCATGGAGATTCCTAACTTGAGAGACTCGCTAGTGAAAATTCTTCAGGACTACAACTTGCAGGTAAACACTGCATTTTGTCTCTGATATTCATTTTCAGAGAGACAGCAAAACAGCTTTGCTGCTGAACAGCACAAGAAATGGCTGCCACGAAGGTTTGTTCATTTTGCTGGACATTTGTCACTGACACTGTGGATTGTTACAAAACTATGTCCAAAAGGGTAGAAATTTGTCAAGACGAATAGTTTTTTGTGTTGATGCCTTCTAGCACTTCAAAATCTCTCCCATGCTGTCATAAGCCTGTTGGGTAAGTAGAACTGGAAGGATCTTGGGTGATTGGGACTATTTTATACTGCCTGACTGTCCAGTACTGGAAAGTCTCATGACCAGTACTTTTCATTCTGCTTCATATATGAGGAGGCAGAATTCAACCTCACTAAAACATTCACCAGGTGTTAGAGCTGTCTGGTAAGTGTCATACTAGCTAAAGGAAGATGAACTTCTGAAATAAAATTCTTGTTTCTTGCACAGAATGTGTTGATGTCTGTGTTTAAAAAAAATAGGACTGCTGGTTGGACTATGGGAGTCCTTATCCCGGTGTAATTATACAGATATGTGCAGTTCCACTGCATGACTGGTTTCTGGTGTGCGTTTGTGAGAGCTTACAAGAAGCATACCATCATTCCATCTTCCTGAAAGTAACAGAGAGTTGCATTGTGTACTTCAAACCTCTGCTACCAAAGGAAACCCAAACTTAAGGTCTCTGTGACCCCGCTCTGCACCTTTCTACTGAGAGATACAAGAATATAGGGCAGTTTGAATGCCTCCAGTGTGACTGTGCTGAGCTCATGGAAACGGAGCCCAGAAAGCAGCTGAAACTCCAATTTTCTGAACCTCATAAACATTTGTTTCCCATCTGCTATTAGTCTGTGGACATCTCTAGCAAATAAATAGCTGGGCTTCATGGTTTTCAGTAAGGTCACGGTTGGTCTCTTAGCAGGCCGGATAAAGCCTGTATCTGCTAGAGCCTTCAATGATGTCAGAAGGCCTTTTAAAAATGCAGGGTTTAAGCCTTTCCAGGGCTTTTCCCTTATTTTATTATCATCCAGGCTTTAGATTATGACTTTCACTACTTCAAAGAAGCTTTTGTGCATCTCTTGTTCTCCTGACACTCATTATGTGCAAGGAACTACCCCAGATAAACAGATACATGTTGGCCTATAATTCATGTTGTAACATTACTTCCAGTTTTTAATTGATTTCATGAGATACTAATATCCTTCCAAAATTATACTGGCTAAATAGCATGCTGCCTGTAAACAGTTGCATGTTAATCTTGCTGCTGGCAGCACCCTGCGGCTTGTGCTGCTGATCCTTCTGTTCCTGCGTTCTGTTGAAATCAAACTGCAATTTTTGGTGTGTCTGCAGACAGACTGAGGAAGCACTTGTGTGCGTAGCTGCAGCTTTACACGTATGCAAAGTGTATCGCGTGGCTTCAGACAAAGCTGATGACATTGTGTGGTCACGTTTTGGGGAGGGAAGAATCATTTTTTCTTCAAGTACCTTTTAACGAAATTACTTTGGGATTAAAAGGATGTATTAAACCTTCAGAGTGATATCGAAAATGATTTGCTGTTAGCATTGAAATGCTTCATGGATTTCAAATTAATTCATTTTGAAGTAGATTTGGATAGCTCTAGGGCTAAAATGTAGCTCTCCTAGGAATCAGAGAAATTAGGGAAGCTTAATGTCATTTGTGCTTGGCTTGCTTGTATGATAGTAAAACAACATAGCCAAAAAAAGAGGGACTGTTTTTCTTCAGAGAAATATAAGCTATAGCTTAAAATAGTTCCTGAAGTGTTACAGGCAATGTAAAGCACACCATTTGCGAGCAGATGGGGTGTCTACACTGAAATTTAGATGTGATCGAGCTCTTGCACGCTCAGTTCAGTAGCCTTAGATTGGCAAGTTCAGTTTTTTAGAGCAAGTCTGTTTCTGCTTTCAGCGTGTGCTTCGGGACGTGGCTGGGGCTGCAAGTTAAACCCTAAGTGGCCTCATGGCTGAGGGCAGTGCTGCCCTAGCTTCATCGTTAGTGCTGCCTCATTAACTGTTTTAAAGACTAGTGTGATGCCTGGTTACACCTTCACATCATGTTGTGTAGCTTCACAGTGAGAAGTCCATGTCCTCTCCTCTGGCCTGGCACAACTCTTTGGATTTGGTAAAAACTTCCTCATCTGTATCACCTAACATATACCAGACATTTTCAACTCATAGAGCAATCCAGATTTAATTGACTAGGACTTTCTGTCATTTCATCTCTTCAGATCTCGAGCTCTGTATGCATTTAAACTTTATTATTCCCATTTTCAAAGGCAAAAACCAAAATCTTGTGCCAAGATCTACAGCAGAGGCTTGCAGGTGAGGTTAGAACCTGTTGTGTGGCTTACAAGTCACTGCCTAAAACAAAAACTGTATTGATCTTTTCATAACATTGGCTCCACAAAAGGTATTACGGTTGTGCTGTTATATTGTTTAATTGTGGCCTCCTTTTGCAAGCCCTGTTTTATGCTTATGTAAGTATGTAGATGCAAATTTCCTATTATGCTCCTAAATTTCCACAGCAATAAACTTTACATTCATTGTGATTTGAAATATGGGTAGGAGCTTCCCCATGTTTCGTCAGTCTGTAGGTGCAGAGGACTGGGGAGGGGGGGAATATTGGAATTAGCAAAACCAAATTGGCATTTGGATGTGCCAATGGGATATTCCACATCATATAACATCTTGCTCACAATATTAATGAGGGTCTCTAGAGCTCTTGCTCTTCTGGGATTGCAATTTCAGTTTCAGGATTGTCCCTCCTCCAGGTTTGTTATCCAGGAACAAGCTGGGCTTGATTGGCGGGTGGTGAGCAATTGCACTGTGCATCACTCACTTCCATATTTTATTATTACTGTTATTACCATCATTATTATTTTCAGTTTTATTTTCTTTCAATTATTAAATTATTTTTATCTCAACCTACAAGTTTCCTCACCCTTACTCCTCCAATTCTCTCCCCTGTTCCCTGGGGTGGGGAGAGTGAGCGAGCAGCTCACTGTGTGATGTTTGGCTGCCAGAGAAGTTAAACCACCACAGTTCATGACAGAGGTTAAGGACTAATAGACCTTGATGGTCATCTAATGACCACTGTTTGGAACAGCGTCTGGAAAAATGGTTGGGTTTTGCTCCTGAACACGAAGAAGCTGCTGCTCAGACACCTTGGAGGCACTACGGGGCAGGTGGCAGCTTGTGCAGAGGGACATCTGCCTTTTGGTTGTAGACTAAAAAGAATGGTTTTAATTGTGGTTGTGACACAATTTGGAAGTATTTGATTAACTGGCTTTTAGAAACGTGGACTTGTTTGAGAGCTAAGCTGAACCGAGGCCTGAATGTATTCCCAGTGCTTTGAGTGTGCCCTTCAAATTAACTGCACACTGCAGTGTTTTCCTTTAATGATAATGTTAGGCTTTTGTAAATCAGAACTTTTAAAATTAAATAGAATTAAATAGAAAATAAAATAAAATGAAATATGGCTTCTGATTTCAGTTATATAGTAGCATCTTCCCTAATATAGTCAGAAAACGAACTAGAATTCTTTTTTGCAATAAATATTTTGGTTTCAGAAGTTTTTATTAATTTGGTAAAAAAGCATTATATCTGCTTAAAACTTCTTTCTCTGGCTGTGAAATGCTGTCCTGCTTGTGCTTACAATCGTGCTTTTAAAGGGTTAAAAAGTTCAGCTTTGTAAGAGTTTCTTACGTAGGTAGCATCCTCTTTAAGTCCTATTTTATCACCAGAAAATGGTTTCATCAGAGTTTTGCTTGATGTCAGGTTTACCTAGTTTAACCTAATCTTAGGTTCTATACTTCTCCCTCCTTTTAATATAAAGAAGTTAATTCAAACATTCTTTCTCCCACCGTTTCACCTCCAAATTCCCTCTCCTGCTTCTCTTTCTATAACTCTTAAATAACAATTATCCATCTCGTCTTTGAGCTCTTCAAATCTGTTTCTGCAGAAGAGATTTATTACCTTGAGATTTGTAATATTACATTCTTCATGGTGACTTTTCTTTTTAAATAACACTAGTTGTGTTCCACTTCTAGCAAAATAAGGTCTGACAGTCATTGAATGTGGTAGGGAAAAAGATCTTAGTGGAGTGTAAATAATGAGGGGATGATAGTGCATGTGTTCTATAAGATATTGCTGTCACTTATGGGTTTTAAGGCATCAGATAGCATTGAGGTTTTCCAATGACCTAATGAAGTCTACTGTTTCCCTCTGTTATTTTCTTTTTTAAATGAAGTTTTCCTATAGGCACATTGTGTGTTAAGTAGAAAATAGTAAATCATGCTTCCTTCTTCCCTTTGTATCTCTGTTCCACCCCCATCTCATTTAACATGCTTGCTTTGTTCCTTTTCCTCAAACACGGGATTTTTCATCTGCTTATGCTGAGTGCAGGTAGCAGAGACTCCAGTATAGAGCCAAGACCTCACCCGCTCCAAGTTATTTACTTATCTCTGGGATTTAGAACAATTTAGCAATTTAAATTGCTGATTGAGAATATTTGGAATCGGGCAAGCACTCGTTCTGAAAGAGTCTCACCCAATTGTCCTTGCAAAAAGTTTCTTGTAACTTTTTCAGAGCTAGTGACACTTTTCTATATTTAAAATGCAATTTACCATTCTCTACCCTTGGATAAAGCTGGAAGAGGAAAGACAAACTCAGTGCCTGAGGTCATCGCAGATCAAAATTAATTTTTTAAGTGTTTGTCTCATATTGCTGCATTCAGTTTCTGGTGATGTGAAATGTTTTATAGCTCAGTGTGTCTAATACTGAAGAATGTCCTTTACCCACTGACATGCCCTGTTTGAAGTGCTTAGTGTTCTTCAATTTTAATTTTGTTAACGTATTTCAAATTTGCAGTCTTAACTGCGTCTCATCCTTGGCAGTGTGTCCTTATTACTTCCCAGTGTGTATGTGAGAAGATAGGGTTTTGGACAGTGTTCACCTGGCTGTAAAATCTGTTATATTTCCTTTTAGGTATTTGCATTAGCTGTATCTTGGACTATTTTAGAACTCCATGTGTCCTGTAGTGAAAATAATCAGGAGAAAGGAATGGGCGTTCCCTCTTTATACCACTTTTTTGGCAAGGTGCTTCAGCTTAACATTGATTGTGAGCTTTTTTGAAAGCACTTTTCAGAGAAATTGTCTTGGAAAACAAATTTCCAAACATGAGTTCAGGGAGAGGAATTAAAATTCCACAAGACTTAGTTGGGTTTGTCATATTTTCATACTTGCTTCATTAAGTGTTGTGAAACAAGGCTCTCTAATTTTGATGCCCTTGATTCCTTTTTGTGTTTCACAACATTGTCAGGCAATGACATGTCAATCTAGAGAAAAGTTTTAAAAAGTATGAAGGGGGCTGAGACTTTTGCTAAAGAGGAACAAACTCTGGACCTTTGATTGACTGGATGAACATTTAATACTTCTTACTAGTAGGAAATATATTTGACCAAAATAAATTTTGAATTGCTGTGTTTAGAAAGGTTTTATGATTATCAGATTCCTTTCCTAAAGAAGACAGGAAAGATATGGGCAGAAGTTTTGAAATGGTTTGGAAACCAATTGTGAGGAGCACTGTGAAAATCCCTCTCCATTGTATTTGTTTAAGACAAGCTCATAGGAAGAAGATAATTTATTACTATAATATATTTGTAAAGGATTTGATTATTTTTTTTTTTTTAAATATTGTGGGATTTTCATTTAGATAGAGGTGGTGGTAACAGGAGGTTCCTCCTTTAGAATAGCTTGAAAAGCCTCAAACATTCCCCACACTGTCTTTGGTAGCAGAAGCGCAGTGGAGACTTGCTAAGAGAGTTGATCTGCCCATCCTGTCCAACAGCCGCTGCGTTTTGTGTTCTTTGCACCAACAGATCTTGCTGCGGGAAGGCTGCAAAAAGATACTTGTCGCCGATTCTCTCTCTTTATTGAAGAAAATGCATCGAACTCAGATGAAGGGTGTTCTAGTAGATGGTGAGTACAGAGGAAACAATGGTGGCTTCAAGATTTTGAAGTCTTTTACTTGGTTGATCGAGTGTAGTAGGATAAGAGCTGCTTTCCCCTTTGCAAAGGAACTACTTGTATCTCATAAACTACAAGACCCAGCATACAGCTTATTCTCTTGATCAATCCCTGCATAGCCAGTAACATCTTATGTCCTCACAGTTTGTCTATAAAGGTAAAAATTCTGTTCAGTGCCAGTGGGGATAGTCAGATAATCATCTGCAACCAGAGCAAAAGCTACAAGATATTTTTCAGAAGTAACTGAAAATACTTTGCAGTGTGCTAATGCTGCGTGTGAGCAGTGCTGTAATTCACACCAGCTGAGTGCTAATACCAAGAGGCAAAAGCTGACAGAAGGACAGAGGATCAGTCAGAGCTGCTGCTACAAAGTGCTGCAGAGATCTTGGGCACCCATCCAATGCTCCTTTTTTTCAGCACTGTAGAGGCACAAGGCAAACTGATCCTAAACAGCCTCACTCCTGCACTTCTGCCATCATCAGAATCAGAAGAGCTAAACATTTCTCATGCTGTTAATAGAAATGCTGCTTCCCTGTTGCTCTTCAATTTTTAATAGACTCTGTGAGGCATCTTCAGTAATTACTCTAAGACCAAGTTCCCTTTCTGTAATAGCAGTATGTTCACCCCTGCTTTATGAAAATGTAAACATGGAGTTCGTTAACAAAGCTGTGACCGATTTGGTTTGGTTTGTTTTTCCAGAAGAGAATATCTGTGAATCATGCCTGTCTCCAATACTTCCTTCAGGTAGGATGCTTTTCTAGAAGAGAATGATGTTGCCTGGTTTTAGATTTATTTTTTTTTTAAAGGAACTACTGTTTCTTTTAGCCAACAGAAATGTGTAGTAGGCTCCCTTGGTAATCACTGTAAACTTCAGTCTCCTGTGCAAAGCTTGCTTGTGAGTTCTGACATGGGAGTGGAATCTAATTTGAACTTTGCAGTAAACCCAGATTTTCTTTCTTATTCATTTTTGACTCCCTTATTTTCTGTTTTGAAATACATCGAACGCAAAGCAACTTTTAATTCCATCAACATACGTGTTCCCAAAGATTATTAGAACCACAGAACTAAGCTCTTGCCACCAAATCTTTTCCAACTGTTGGATGATGTAGACTGAACTTGTAGATGATAGTTTTATGGAATATACTTTTTGTCCGAGTGGTGGAAAACGCTTGGCTTCAGTCACTGCTCTCGTATTTGAAACAACTTACAACAGACTGTAGTTTTAACATGTCTAAAGTTAGTTTTGAAACTAGGAATTCAGGATATTACTTTGAAGATGTACCTTCTGCAACTGTAGTTCACACATACCAATATAGTCCTTGGGCACCTTAAGAAGAAATAGTTTTCCTAGGAGAATATCTGTCATGATATCTTCCAACAAGAATACATAAGACAAAAACTGTTACTCTCTGTTTTTTATGGATGAGCCAGAATAATTAGGAAGTTAATCTTTGAGATGTTACTTGATGTTTCTCTGTGTATAATGGAATACAGGCATATACTGCTGCAGCCACTGAACCATTTGTTTCCTTGCCCTGTTGTAATGAATTTATTTTTCTCTTTCCCAGATGCATCCAAGTCCTTCAACGTGGTGGTGTTCCACTGCAGACACATGTTTCACAAAGAGTGCCTCCCAGTGTCTAACACTGTAAGGAATTAGCTGAATCTCTCCCACACCTTTACCAAAGATAAAAGGACAAATTATTTCCTTTTGTCAACTGTGGAGAGGGGCGTGGGTCTATCAGGAATTATAATATAATTACAGTAATCACTTGTGATGATACTCCATAGTATGTGACTAAGAAAAGGGAGTTTAGAGCCACTGCAACTAAAGTTCATCCAATTTGGAATTCTGCTGCTGCTGTTTGAGAAGTATTTTATCACTTTCTGCCACCTGAATATGCAATGCAGCTTTGAGACACGCAGGGAATACGACACGTTTGATTTTTTTGATTAATTATTTTTCATTGCAGTTCTCACTTTAAGTAGGTTTAATTAAAGACAAGAGTAAAGGTGTTTTCTCAAGTGAGAAATTATTCTGACTTGAAAGAAAAAAAACAGCCCTCATTTCAGAGTGAATATTTAAATATCTTTGTAATCATCTTGATGCTCAGAACATGTTTTTTTTCCCAAGGAAATTTTTTTTCAGTGAAAACAAACTAAAAAGGTATCTTCTAGATATAACCACTTTTGAATTTAGGAATGAAAACATCAGAATGGTAACAAAATCACAAAGAAAATGGAATTTAAGCTTTTCTCATTCTGTATCTGTCTCTGAAAATGAACATCTAGTGAAAAAATAACTTTGGTGACTCAATTAATCTGCAAGTAACCAAGCCAGGTGCTTGTAGCCGTATGGTACAGCATGTCCACTTAAATACAGTATGAAAATCTTAATGAATTAGATCATTTGCATGAGAAAGCCCAACAACTAGTAAATATTTATTCAAACAATATTTACCACAAACGTTATTATTTGAGAAATAATATAAAATTTATCTATTGTTCTCAGTTTCCTGGGACAGGTGACTTGTCAGATGGGATTTTTAAATGTGACATGGATATTCCATGATGTATATTCTATAGTGTGTATGAATACCCAGGTATCTGCATTTTATCTGAGCCAAATTCTCCACTGCTATAGTATTTCTCGGCCTTGGGTCATCAGTTGTGTTGCTGATGTTTGGTTACTGGTGACATACTGAAAGGAATGGATGCATAAAGCGTTTGCACAGAGCTAAACACGGGAGTAACAATAAACACCTGTTTGATAACAAATGGTCAGTATCCAGGCCATATTCTCAGCTGTTGGAAATCTGTGCAGCACTGTCCAAAGAGAACTAAAGGCAGTTAAGAATTAAGGGCAGTTAATGACAAAACAAGGGGAAATGGGTTTAAACTGAAAGAGGGGAGGTTTAGATTAGATATTAGGAAGAAGTTCTTCACTGTGAGGGTAGTGAGACACTGGAACAGGTTGCCCAAGGAAGTTGTGGCTGCTCCTCCCTGGAAGTGTTCAAGGCCAGGTTGGACGAGGCTTTGAGCAACCTGGTCAAGTGGAAGGTGTCCCTGCTGATGGCAGGCGGGTTGGAACTGGATGAGCTTTAAGGTCCCTTCCAATCCTAACCATTCTATGATTCTATGAACTGTGACTAAGACATCCAGTGGTCAGTAGAGCCCACCAGGTGACTTTCTTCTTTACCTATGAAGATAATACTTTTGACTCTGTATTTGTTCATTTCTGTTGTGGAGGAAACTTGACCTTACTCTCCTGGAGGGTGGTGGTTATGCACATGGAGCGAGTGGTGAGGTGTACAACCCTCCAACTCCAGAACAGCTTGCTTTATTGTGTTCTACGTTGCCTTCCTACACCTATCCATGAATATGCTGATAGCAAACAGCCTGGCTGTGAGGCATCAGCCCTTCTCATTCATCTTCCCACATTCTAATGTGGCTACATTTCTCTAAGAGATTCCTCTTTTCTTTTTAATTTCTAGGTATCTTCTGTCCAGTTCTGCAACATATGCAGTGCCAAACACCGAGGGCCAGGAAGCGCCATCCTGGAGATGAAGAAATAGCAGTCCCTTAGTTCTGCACGTCAGTCTGTGACACCAGCTCTGTTAGGACCACGCAGAGCCACTGTAGTTTGTGTCAGTTATTTCTGTATATAATGCTGATTGTGATTTAAAACTAGTTCCTTTAAGTTATCCAGCTTACTGAACATTTTTGGGAAAGAGAAATGTGACAATCTTTCCC
>NW_010301621.1:101378-111330 GCF_000700745.2 Antrostomus carolinensis
TTTGTCACTGTTCCTTTGCTCAGCTCATTACTTAACTCTGGAACAGAAAAGAGAAATAAAATAGGAAGGAAAAAAAAAAAGTGTGGAGATTTGTGCTTGCTGCCAGTTAATGTGCTTTACAGTTTGGAGCCACATCAGGCTCATCACTAGAGACTGTAAAGAAAGGTGATGACTTGCTGTGAATTCAGCTCACCAAACTACTTTAGTCCTGATTTAGTCTGTTAGTGAACTGTTTAATTTGAGACCATAGAAGTCTGACTGCTTTCAGTGGAACTGCGTCAGGACGTGAAGCCGGCTGTGTGCTGACTCATACATTAAATGAGCATTAATTGTTAATTCCATACATTGGCACTTTTCCCTGGTTGTTTGGTTACACATTCATAGTTTGTTATGAACTGGTTATTTTCTCCGTTGATGTTCACAATGCAGTAGTTTAAGGTGGACGTTTCTCATGTTAAACTCATCCAGAAACTTTATTTTTAATTGTTAGCAGTCGGTCTTTACACTTATTCTGTAAGTGTGATTGTAGTTTAGGATTTCATTTAAGTACAGGCTGGGGACAAAAAAGTCTCAGCATTCAAAGGTAAGATCTCTAGGAGTTTCTTTTGGCCTCAGCAATTTAATGGCTAAGTTAAAGAAATGTATTTGGATGTTAACAAAAAATATTTACTTTGAATTTCAACAGTGATCTGTTTTGTTGATCCAAAGGAGGTGGTCTTTCAGGATGTCTTCACAGTAATGTAATCTCTTTACAATGTTCTCTCATTAAACTAATATAAGCATCTTCTCCCTGAGAAAAGTCATTTTTAAGTTTGAAAGTAGTTAACATCATAAGTTCTGAAACAACAGTGTAGTGATACTGCAGTGTATCTGTCAAACTGGAAAAGGTAACACCTCTGAGTTCTTCTGTACCTTCATGTACACCTTAAATAATCTGTATTGTAGAAACCTGGATTTCTAGTTTATGTAAATTCATTATACTCTTCTGATATCCTCTGGGCAGCTGGCTGAGCTGCTCTAGCAATCCGAAGAGTGATTTTTGTTGTCCACTGTGTATAATACTAGAACAAAATTTTAAGTGTGTTAGAAACTCTGGGATTTACTCTCTCTGGCTACAGAGTGAAAGGCTAGATCTCTCAAAAACATGGCAATCATAGTCTGTTGTGATAATGCAGACAGCTGAGGAACAAATAAAAACTGGTGCAGATGATTTATGGATGTGCAGTAGGTGAAATAACAGGAGGGTAGGAGCTTTGTATTGCAGAACACGGTCTGTGTACGTCCAGCTTCACCCGTAAGAGTTACTGCCTGGCTCTGTAGCAGTTCATTTTCAGCAGCTAGTGCACATTCACAGGCATGTTGTTCATTTATCAATTCTTTACTACACTGATCAGGAAAGCTCCTTTGATTCCTGGTAAATGAAATGCTCCAGCGAGCTCAAGGGCTGTTTCACCACAATGTTTGAGCTATTGCTTGCCTGTAGACAAGTTTAGAAACTTTTTCAACTTCTTCCTCGGTAGCTCTGAGCAGCTTTTCTGTATTGTTCCCTCAGAATGCCCAGTGCAGTGCCATAAACTGTCAGCTTGTGGGAGGGAAAAGTCAGATTACTCTATACAGTTATGCCACAAAGTGTTCTGTAGCTCAGAGTTATATGATAATTTAAAGCAGATATATTGTTTACTTCAGCTTGGCCTTAAATTCCCTAATGCATTTGAGCGCTCGGTGACTCAGTTTGCTGGCCTGCCATCCCCAGCAGTCGTATTGCATTGTGCCCTGGCATATTCTTTGCATTATTCAAGTAATTTTAAATCACTCTATGAAAATCTAATCAAAATTTTCTCTAAATCCAAAGCTTATTTTATTTGGGCTTCAGGGACTACCCTTTTCATGTTCCTGCATTCTAAATTTGCTCATTAAGATTCAGCAAGAAATGTACAGTCCTGACTTTGATTCACTTTTCTTCCTAAGAAACCTTCACATCATAGAAAATGTCTGAGGTTAGAGTCTAAAATATTCAGCTACCCAAGAGCTTTTCTTCTGGAAAACAGTTCTGTTGAAGAAGTGGCCTTAAAAGTTGTATAACACTTCAGAAAAGTACAGAATAACACATACCCAGTTCCACCAGAGCTTATTTAAGGTGTCAGTCCATTTGTTAAAGGGCTGTGCTTTTAACTAAGGTAAACTTAAGGTAAATTTAACAAGGGATATTGTTGAATTTTAAAAATACTGGGTTTTTTTTCACTGATCCATCCAGTTCTGATTTCTTCAATAGTGATCAATAATGCTAATTGAAAGGACATCTGATGGATCAAGTATGTCTTGGTCTGACATATCAAAAAGACAAAAGTATCTTGGTTATAATTAATCTTTGGATTATTTTTTCTCATCTGTCTTTATTTTATTATTTTGGGACCCACAATGCTGTGTGATAGCCTTGGTGGCAATGTTGGGCTACACTGAACATTGTGGTGGGCTCAAAAGAGTGAGGAGCTAGGGGTGTTTGGTGAGCATGAGGCTGTTTAGTCCTGCTGGGAGCTTAGTTAAAAGTGACAGCATCAGAAATCAAGGCTGATTTCTGCAAAAGGAGGTGTTAATCTCTCTGTTCCTGGCAGACCTGTGGGGATTGGGAGGGATGTGCCAGGAGTAAAGCTCTAGCCAGCAATGTGTGAGGCGAGTAAGAGGTGCCTGTTGCTCTTGTAGTTATTTATTGGTGATCTTTTAATGGCTGATTGACAAGAACTGAAAGGCATTGGGACAAGTTCTGCAGATTTTTTTGGGTCTCACTGAAGTTGAGAGGTTGACTGTTGACTGAGAAGTTGACTGGCCTTTGCTATCTCCTGCTACAGCTGAATCACGTGTGTTTACCAGCTAGGAGCTGGCAGCTCTGTTACCACATCAGTGATGTATTGAATCAACTGTGTTTGGTGCTTGGGCAAGAGTCTGCTGCCCAGCATTACAGTGGGTCAGTGAAAACTTTGAGGAGTCAGAATCACAGACTGATTTGGGTTGGAAGGGACCTTAAAGCTCATCCAGTTCCAACCCCCCTGCCATCAGCAGGGACACCTTCCACTAGACCAGGTTGCTCAAAGCCTCATCCAACCTGGCCTTCAACACTTCCAGGGAGGAGCAGCCACAGCTTCTCTGGGCAACCTGGGCCAGTGTCTCACCACCCTCACAGTGAAGAATTTCTTCCTAATATCTAATCTAAACCTCCCCTCTTCCACTTTCAAGCCATCACCCCTTGTTCTGTCACTCCCTGCCCTTGTAACAAGTCCCTCCCCAGCTTTCTCCCATTCCTATTTGAAATAAATGTTTTCCCGGACAGTTGCTGCCAAGGGCTTGACTGCAGATTTGTCAAGGACTACTGTAAAGCACAAGAAACATCCAGTTGTCTGCTGTATTTTGTAATGTATTTTTAGTAGGACATTATGCTGCAACATCTCTTTTCTAAATTTTGGCTGGATAGAGGCTGTCACTATTCTGTATGGACTACACAGGCTGGCCTGTCAAGTTTTCATCTTGGGCAATTTGGTCACTTTCCACCTTAGAGTTAATAGTTATTCAGTTGGAGTCTTTTAAGTAAGCACCACTTCGCTCTTTGCTGTTGTGTACCCTACCACAGTGGTTTTCTACTTGGTGAGAGAGTTCCTGACTGCAATCTGGGGAAACTGGAATTGCAAATAACCTCTTAAATGAAAGCCTCGCATTGGATTGCCCATTTCTGAAATGTTCTGCTTTAGCATTCAAGAATTAAATGTCTCAGTCACCTTGGAAAACACAGAGTCATCTCTGCAGGGTGGTTGGACTGGCCCCTGCCTCTGTCACTTGATAGCAGTTTGCCAAAATACTTGCAGGAAAATTGTTACCTGATGGTGAACAAGGACCATTATCTGAATGAGAAAAACCTCAGAGACTTTTCCCCTCTCTCCTGTTCTGCTGTACACTTCTGACTTCGTATCCATGCTGCATAACTTTTACTTTGTGTTTACAAGTGCTAGACACACCATCAGGGTCTCTTCCTCTCTAGAAGAGCTTCCCCCTTGAGCAGATCTTTGACAAATACTAGCTCTAAATCAATTGCTGTACTCTCAAAAAAATTGAAGCAAGACTTTTAAGAAACAAAGTACCACAGACAGAAAATGACTCTTTAATTATGTACTTTTGGGACTGTCTTCTTATTCCACTGTGCCATGAAAGATTAATTTTCTTTTGGCATTAGAGAAATCCCTAGATGATGGGTTTTTTCTGTTCTTCAAGACAATGTGCTTTTTTTTACTATCATCAGATATTAAATTATGCAGGAAACAGGACATCTGAAGTGTCTGAGGCATCAAACGCACAAGAGAATAGGATGTGTGAGAAGTTCTACGAGAAGTCAATGAGTCATAGTGGGAACAACCTAAATTTAGTCTTAAAAGATCGTCATAAGCTTTTGTAATAGAGCAGGTCCTAGAGGTTCTGATGTGCTTAGTCTCTGATGTTCCCCAGGAGTCTGTGATCTGAACAGACAAGGCTGCCAGTGCCTTCTCCTCCTTGTGCTTAGGACCAGCTGTGGTGCTGCAGCAGCAGGAGTCAGAAACCTGCTGAGTGGAGGTTGGTGCCTTTCCAGCCTAGAGGAGCTGCCAGAGGTGGAGGTGCAGTAGAGTAGTTAAGGGCTGGAAAGTGGCAGGAGCTGCAGAGGGCAGTCAATTCCTAGTTGAGGTTTTTTTCCTCCTCGGTTTTACTCTGATCCAGTAGGATTTGAGTCCAATTAGGTTGACAAGGTAACGGTATCTTGGTGTCTGATGGCTGCAAAATTGCATTTAGCAAGATGTCAGCTGGATAACGTGTTCCAAATAGTGTTCACAGAGGATGCAGATTTGTCTGTCTCTGGTGACAGTGAGGGATGAGAACCACAATAAACAGCTGTGGATTTTTGAAAAATCAGATTAAATGTTTTCACAAATGAGCAATTGTCTCACGTATTACCATGTCTTGCACACAATAAAGCAGTAGCAGGGGAAGGTGCAGGTGTCAATAGTGTTTTCACTCTGTAGGAACCATTCAGTAGCAGCATTTTCTCATGTGCTGGCACAAGAATCACTGAAGAGCTTTTCAGTGCATCCAACACGAGCTATTAAGAGTCATCATTTGGAATTTCTGCAGAAGTAATGGAGAACTTTAGTTAAAAAAAAAAAAATAGAGTTGGGAAGCCATTTTCTCTGTGCAACCTATAAAGCTGAGCCAAGAATATAATTCTGGTGTAAGTCAGTTCTATGTTGTGCAGATTTTCATTGTCTCTGTAGTATCAAAAAAACCTTTCTGGTGATGCAGTCAGGGGTCTGTGTTCTGTTTACGTTATTTATTCTCACTATTATTTATTCTCACTATTATTTATTCTCACTATTATTTATTCTCACTATTATTTATTCTCACTATTATTTATTCTCACTATTATTTATTCTCACTATTTATTCTGTCTCCCCCTTCCCCCCCCGACCCCCCCTCCCCAGTACCTTGGTGCCTTGGTGTGGGTTGTGCAGTGATTTTCAGTCAGTATCTGCAGGCGCAGGCGCTGTGCCATGTATGGGTTAAGATGGGCAAGATCAAAAGCCTGTGCTTTGTGTGTCCATGCTCAGCGGCCACATTTCATGTCTATAGGTACAGGCAGCTCGGCAGTCACAGGCTCCAAGGCTGCAGACTGATGTTAGGAGGACTGCTGGTTGCTGAAGTGTGTGTTGGAGCTTTGGAAACACGAGACAGGCTTAGTTCCTGATGATAAATTTGCCTCGATTTAAATGAGGACAGCATCTGACCCTCCTTAGATAGTAGTTTGCATTATTAATAAATACTATGGAATTAATTAGATGAGGAACTTTTCCTTCTGAGCTGGTTTGATATTCTAGAACTGCCTAGTTGTACAAAATCACTTTAATAGTGGAGCTCAGTGGTCATCCATAGGATTACATGGACCAGTTAGAACAAGTCCAGAGAAGGGCCACGAGGATGATCCGAGGGCTGGAGCACCTCTCCTATGAGGACAGGCTGAAAGAGTTGGGGCTGTTCAGCCTGGAGAAGAGAAGGCTCTGGGGAGATCTCATAGCAGCCTTCCAATACCTGAAGGGGGCCTACAAGAAAGCTGGGGAGGGACTTTTCATAAGGGCTACTAATGACAAGACAAGGGGAAATGGGTTTAAACTGAAAGAGGGGAGGTTTAGATGAGATATTAGGAAGAAGTTTTTCACTGTGAGGGTGGTCAGACACTGGAACAGGTTGCCCAAGGAAGTTGTTGATGCCCCCTCCCTGGAAGTGTTCAAGGCCAGGTTGGATGAGGCTTTGAGCAACCTGATCTAGTGGAGGGTGTCCCTGCTGAAGGCAGGGGGATTGGAACTAGATGATCTTTGAGGTCCCTTCCAATCCAAACCATTCTATGATTCTATGATTCACCGCCAGAGGTTGATAACTCTCATTTCTCATTCTAGGAAGCAGTGAAAAGCATTTTAATTAATAATGTGTCCTTCCAAAACTGTATTAAAACAAAATTATAAGGGCATTTAAAGAGATTAACCTTGTGCTGCTCCTGTGAAATATGAGGGTGTTGGTGGTTGTAGTTGTCTTTAAATGCTCCTTTCCAGTGTTCTAGTGCAAAGGCGAACTCTGCTGAATCTGAGGAATGAAAATCTAATGTTGCACAATGAGATTGGGTCAAGAAATTAAATTATCAGGATTTCTTAAATAGATTTTTCTACATATTGAATCCTTTCTCTCTCTTCTTGTGCCTCACCCCAACCTGTTCTTCTGTGACTGCAGCCAGCCTTTCTGCTGAATTGAATCAAACCATGCTGCTGAATTCATTTACTGTTCGTTCTGTTACTATCTTAAAATTCATGCAGTGGCAGGTTACCAGAGATTATTTTGTGTCTTCCGTTGGAGGTGAATCCCAGCCAAGGAAATCTCAGAACAGTTTTATGATGTGATGTCATGCTTATCACTTAATTCTGGTCTACTGCAAATTTCTGTATATCTTTTTTGCAGGGAAAAAAAACAACAGCAGCAAAAAAAAAAGTCAACCAAACCTTCCTATATTTCCCTTTTTGTCCATGGTGATGGTGGCTGTATTGTCTCAGGAGTATACATAGGGACTGTTGCCAGCACATCACACGATCACAGAATGGTGGGGTTGGAAGGGACCTCAGGAGATCATCCAGTCCCACCCCCCTGCCAGAGCAGGTTCCCTACAGCAGGCTAGGTTGCACAGGGAAGTGTCCAGGTGGGTTTGAACATCTCCAGAGATGGAGACTCCACACCCTCTCTGGGCAGCCTGTCCCAGGGCTCCGTCACCCTCACAGTAAAGAAGTTTTTCCTTAAGTTTGTCTGGAACTTTCTTGTACATGTTCATGTACAAGAAATAACCTATAAGGGATTAGGGATATAAAACACTTGGATCTATCAAAATCCTCATGGTAACACTTCTGAAATATTCCCAGTAGCTGAAGCATGAAACGTGGAACGGCAAAGTCCCAAAATATAGTTGAGAAATAGTGTGGTGAAGGGGGATTTAAGATTACCAGGAAGTGGGTTCCCCCTAAGCTGGAATGGAATTGGCTGGCACTTCAGCAAAAAAGGGTTTCAACAAAGAGACACCTCAGTAGGAAAACCAAATTAGAATCATAGAATCGTTCTGGTTGGCGAAGACCTTTAAGATCATCAAGTCCAACCATAAACCCAACGCTACCAAGTTAATTCTTTGCAGTAAGTATTGAGTGAGTATTTATTATAAAAGTGTTCAGGCAAAGCTTAGACTGGAGCCCTTTTTAACATGGAAATATCTGAAATTAAACTCTTTGTAGAAAATATGGGGGGGGGGGGGCAATCAGTCAGTGGTGTCAAAGCACAAGAATCAGTAGGTATTGACCTAAAACTGGTGGGTCTCCAAACAGGATATTGCTGTATGATTAACTGTGACGTGTAAATCGTCTTTAAAGTCAGTCCTAATACTAGAAGACTGGAAAGTAGTAAATATGACACTAATATTTTCTGAAAGGCTCCATGATAAATCCATGGAAATACGGACGGGTAATTCTCACATCTTTACTGGATAAATCAATAGAAATGGTATTTAAAAAAGACAGATGGATATATCTCATATCCTGGATATATATCTCATATCCTACAGTGGGGAAAAGGGAATGTGGATTATGGAGATGGAAGCTTGGCCTCCCATTTATCTGAGTTTCTAGAAGGACTTGATGAACCTGTCAATAGCTGATTCAGATGGTGTAGTGGTTTTCTACTTGAAGAAGCGCCCTAAGCTCATGTTAAAACCCTTCAACAGGATGTTTAAAAAAAATGGACCTTGAAATGAGATGTAAAAGGTTTCTAATAGATTTAAATCTGTTAAAAATGGGGCTTGATGTAGGATTAGCCTTCACAAGGAAGATGGGATTGCTGGTAAAGTTCTACAGGGATAAGTGTTGGGGCTCAGAATGTTCAGTGTAATGGGTGATCATCTGGAAAAGGGTGGGAGAGCAAAAAGAGAAACGTTTACTCACAACACAGAAGTAACCGGGGTCAAACCCCAAAGCTCCCTGAGAACATTTTTTTATCAGTGGTCTGGAGGCAGGAGCTGAAGGCACCATTAGTGAGTTCGCGGATGGTACCAAACTGGGAGGTGCTGCTGACTCTGTCAGGGGAGAAGAGGCCTCGCAGAGGGATCTGGATAAGGTGGGAGCGTTGGGCAATCACCAGTGGCCTGAGCCCTGATCAGGCTTCCTGGAGAGGTGGTCGGTGCCCTGTGCCTGTCAGTGTTGAAGAGGCAGCTCCCGCACACAGGCAGGGACATGGGATGCAAAGAGACACCCGCACACACAGCGCTGCGCTCACTGCACTTTATTGGTCTCAGAATTCTTCTCAGAATTCTTCTGTTCTTGTAGATATTTTCTTTTCTTTTTCTTTTTCATTTTTCCTTTTTTACTTATTTCAATTTTATTTTACTTTGACTTACTTTACTGTCATGTACTTTTTTACTCATTTTACTTTTTATTTTCCTTTTATTTTCTTCTACTTCATTTTCTTTTACTTGTTTCTTTTACTTATTTCTCTATTTTTCTTTTAGTTTCTTATTATTTTTTCTTTTTTACTTTATTTTTTCTTCATTTTTTCATTTTTTCTTTTAAAATTTTTCTTCATTTTTCTTTCCCTTTATTTTTTTAATATTCTTTTGAAGTTTTACTATTTTTTAGCATATTACTATTTTTACCTTCTTTTCAACTTTTTAACATTTTTCCTTCCTTTTTTTCTAACATTTTTGCTCTAATCTTTTTCTACATATTCTTATTTTTACCTTTTTTCCAACAGTTTTACCATATTCTTTTTGAACATTTTTGCTGTACACTTTTTGAACACTTCATCCACATTCTATTTCAACATTTTCATATTTTAACCTTATTTTTTACCATTTTCACCATATTATTTTTGAACTTTTCTACCCAATTCTATTTTACCATTTTAACATTTTTACCATATTCTTTTTTGCAATATTTTTACCTTCTTTTTTCCAACATTTTTACATTTTTCTTCCTCTTTTCTAACACTTTCACCTTTTTTCCATCAGTTTTACCATATTCTGAACATTTCTATCAAATTCTATTTTAACACTTTTACCAGATGCTTTTATAACATTTTAACATTTTTGCCATAGTCATTTTTAATATTTCAACCATTTTTTAACATTTGTTCTAAATTAATTTTTAATGTTTTAACATTTTTACCGTATCCTTTTTGAACATTGCTACTAGTTTTTTTCTTTTTAAACATTTTAACATGTTTACCATATTATTTTTAAACATTTTAAACTTTACCATATTCCTTTGGTAAAAAAAGGAATATGGTAAAGATATATGGTAAATATGGTAAATTTTTCTTTTTGAACATTTTGAACTTTGATTCCAAGTTCTATTTTCACAGAATCACA
>NW_010301623.1:0-3080 GCF_000700745.2 Antrostomus carolinensis
CAGGGCTGCTCTCAATCCATTCTCCACCCAACCTGCATTTATGCTTGTAATTGCCCCGACCAAGGTGCAGGACTTTACATTTGGCCTTGTTGAACTTCATGAGGTTAGCACAGGCCCACATCTCTAGCCTGTCAAGGTCCTTCTGGATAGCAAGCATCTCTTCCCTCCAGCATATGAACCAAACCGCACAGCTTAGTGTCACTGCCAAACTTGCTGGGGTGCACCCAATCCCACTGTCCATGTTGCTGACAAGGATGTTAAACAGCACCAACACTGACCCCTGATGGATGTCACTCATCACCAGTCTCCACTTGGACATTGAGCTGTTGACCGTAACTCTTTGAGTGCGACCATCCAGCCAATTCCTTATCCACCGAGAGGTCCATCCTTCTCATCCATGCCTCTCCAACTTAGAGACAAGGATGTTATGTGGGACAGTGTCAAATGCCTTGCATAAGTCCAGGTAGATGACATCAGTTGCTCTTCCAGTCCTCTGACTCTCCCTTGGTGTTACTTTACCTCTCCTTCTTCAGTTGCTGAAATGAATTGATGGTTTTGCCCATCAGCTGCCAATCAGCTATACACAGGAAGAAGGAGGTTTATTAGAATGGCTGTTTAAAGATATATTTTGTGAGCTGAGAATGATTTATTTCTGTTTGTCTTCTCATGAAAAGAGTTAGTGTTGAAACAGAAGATAAATCCTTTTCCGTGCTCCTTAGAAATAACACCTGGATTTCAAAACAAAGGCAGGGATTCAATGAAAATAGGACTACTACAAGTCTTCTCAAGTTTTCTCTGGTATCCACTACACATGAACAGAGAAAAGAGCCTGAAAAGAATTTAAGATTGGAAAGAAACAATGTAACCATAGCAGAAAAAAAGCTTTCTGTTTTGACGTATTCTCAACGTTTAATTGGATCTTCACCAAGGCCTTTTCATCTTGCATTTGTTCTAGCTGGCAAAAGAAAAGGCAGTAAGGGAGATTCTGTGGGAAGCATCCAAAAACCTGGAATAGATTCTGCTGAGCTTGGAATAATGTCTTAGCTCTGTAGAATTTGTCTATTGTATTCTGAAGGAAAATCATTAATAACTGAGCAAATAAAATGAGTATGATAAAAATATATAAACTTTAGAAAACAGAAAATACATAGATGTGACAAATTATCTCCTCTATTTTAATCCCCACTCAAGCCCTATTTTTAAGACTTAGGTGAATCAGGCTCTGTGATTGACCTTCTCCATCAGTCAGAATTTCACCTCTTTATTAATTCCTTCCTTGCGAGACTTTTTTTAATTGATACTTAGAAATCAGTCAGGAAGAGAACATGAGAGAGAGTTTTGATCAGCAGCCTTTGACATTAATCAAGACAGAGTCAGCAAGGCATTGCTCATTAATAAAACTGATCTTTCATTGCTTCTGCAACACTCTCCATTCCTCTTTATATTCATTTAAAGAGCTTACAGCATCCACTAACATAGCTTAGAAACATCTAATGCTACTTTTGCATTGTTATGGCTGACTCAAGTGATGAAGGCATACCTAGCATCATACAAAAGAGTGCGAAGGCATAAGTATATCAGAAACAATGTATCAAACTTCTAAATTAATATTTAGAAAGACCATAGTGCTTTATGTGAGAATACAGGTGGCAAAAAATTGAACTTAGCTGCTTAATGCCATCCCTGGCCCATGTATCTCATCTGCCTTATAGAAATGCCTCATCATTGGCATTATAAAATGAGAATAAAAGTCCTTCCAAAAATAGGCTTAACACTGAAACAGTCAAGTAAATGGAAATTACAGGTAGCCATGCTGCAGATAACCTAAATCCAGTCATCAAGAACTGCATCAGATGTTGGACTTTTGACTTTTTTCTGGGTTCTGCCAATGAAAATTCTGAACATATATTTTGGGAATTCAGTTGTTAAAACTCATAGACAGCACACGACAAACACATTATATGCAGAGGTACATACTATTTTTCTCCAAAGAGTTCGTTGTCACCATTAACTCCCTTCACTATTGTGCTAATAATTCAAGTACTCTTAGGACAGTGATAGGGCTTCTGTCTGAAATTTCAACTCACAGTTCAAGTGCAAGAGCATGGAGAGAGTCTGCAGCACTGCACAACATTGTGTCTGCCACCTTGGCTGAAGTCCTGTAGAGCTACCCAACTTCCACCGTGAAACTCAGTGCAAGAACCAGAGGCATGTGATTGCACCTCATCTGATGGAACAGCAGTCACTCCACGTTGTGATAGTCACTTTTTCCCCCAGGAAAACAGATGTATTGGACCACAATCCAGCAGTCCAGGCTCCAGCACTCTAAGTGCAGCTTTCAGTAAATTCACAGGATCAGAGAGAGTGTGAACAAAATTGAGTACTCTCCTGGGCCAGGGTTGAAAGCACTCTTCAGGAGGTCCTGAGTCCTAATATTTGTTTCTCTTACTGAATCACTTTTTATCAAAGAATCTTTTAGTGCATAATATACATGCAGACCCTGGAGCAGAGACTAAACAAACTTAATCTTCCTTCCTCACCCATTACACTTTCCTACGCTACAACTAATGACATGATGTGAGGATCAGCATTCTCACAACTGTAAGGAGCTCTGATATTACAGTGACAAGGCACTATAAGTAACCCTCCACTTCCTGCAATACCACTGCATTCTGAAAGAGTAAAACTAATAACATTTAACTAATATAAATATCTTGGAACACATTGTTTGTCTAGCTGTTAGTAGAATAATATTAACAGAGATTACATGAGAAAAATTATCAATATTGTTACAAATGGAAATAAAAGCCTCCTGATCAGAACAATGAGCTCATAGCTGTATGCATTCCGAGTCCTCCCAGACATCCCACGGTGTTTGATTTTGCTTTTGAATCTCTGGTTGAGCTGAAAGATGTGTGAGAACTCATGTACCCAGACAGCTTTCTATTAGCTCTGCATCTGAGGAGACTCAAGAGTATAAAATAATCCTTTCAAAGTCAGTTGTAACTTACCTGCATTAAATTGTCTCGAGATCATTCTGCCTGAGATAATAACATATGACTAACTTAAACATTTTGCTA
>NW_010301623.1:3112-14348 GCF_000700745.2 Antrostomus carolinensis
TCTGTTTGCTTTTGACATCAGCTGTCAGAGCTGCAAGAATAGGCATATCTTAGAATTCTGATTTTTGAGAGGGGGATAGAGCTCTGACGCATCCAAATGAGTGATATACTACTATATAAACACTACCTGATCCTGAAGTGTCTTATTTGTGACTGGAGGGAAGGGAATCAATGTGGAGAAAAGGCAAGGTGGAAATGGTTGTGCAGCCCAGATTCTACACATTCAAGAAAGTTGTTACTAGTATTTAGTATGCACTCGGAGCTCTTAGTTTCCTAAGACAGTGGCAGAATACCAACACTGGCACTTGTGTGAGGGCCAATGACAGCAGAATGAGTTCTGCCACAGAGGCAGGTGAAAGCAAGCAGTGCTGCAGAGTTCTTTTCTTTTTTCTTTGAAAATTTCTGATGTCTTGAATATCTTTATTCAACGATCTCTCTCTCCAAGCAAGTTCTTTTAAAGAAATATTTCTGAAGGGCAATGAACTCTGGAGGCTGTCCTAAGAGCTACTACTTTGTCTGGAGGGGTTGCTATGTGGTATAAGGGTAACATCAGGCTTTGGAAGCTTGAAGAATTGGAAGGCACATTTACTTATATCAGTGAGTGTAGATAGATGCATTTGGATGAATCACTTAATTCAGTGAAGCTAACTGTCAATGGCTTCTCAGTCTGGTCCATATAGTCTGAATATACTTGTATCATTAAAAATGCCAGTAATACACAAATGAAAATTATGTTGGATTTAGCACTTTGTCTTTCCTAAGTCTTCATTTATCTCAGTTTATTCTTCCTTGAGATATCCTGTGCTCACATTATTATTATTATTATTATTATTATTATTATCTAGTTTCAAATCTTTCTGGCTTACTGTAGTATTTGCTTTTAAATACCAGCTCCTTTTTTCTTCTATTTTCAGATTGTCCCTATATTTTTTCTAATTTGAAAAGGAAACAATTTTTTTCAGTCAACATCTTTTAAGCTTCCAATATCTGTAACTCGAGATGTTATTTGTAAGGAGAGTCTATTTACTTTGAAGTGCTTCTCAGTTCCAAGAATTCTGGGAGAGGGTTTTCTAGATTACTTTCTTGAAGACATGTTCCTATTTCCAATTAATTCTACTTGAAAACCTGTTCAGTCTCGAAAAGAGAAGAGAAGAGAAGAGAAGAGAAGAGAAGAGAAGAGAAGAGAAGAGAAGAGAAGAGAAGAGAAGAGAAGAGAAAACAAGAGAAAACAAGAGAAAACAAGAGAAAACAAGAGAAAACAAGAGAAAACAAGAGAAAACAAGAGAAAACAAGAGAAAACAAGAGAAAACAAGAGAAAACAAGAGAAAAGAGAAAGTTAAGCTGGTAATATGGTAATGACAGGTCTCTAGGAAAAAATTAAACAATCACTTCAGCTGGCATATCTTTCCCGTTTTGACAGTTGATCTCAAAAGCAAACAGATTTCAGAAGAAAAAGCCTTAGTGTTTTAAGAAAATGTTTAAATTAGTTATATGCAATCGTATCAAGCACAAAAAACTTTAGCCAAGTTGTTGAATGTAAGATGGAATTGGGTTTTTTTAAAAACCTGTGTTTATATCTTCCCATTTAAGATGGGGAGTAACAGGAAGATATATGGGTATTAAAAGTTCTCACACTCTGGTTTTTCTACACTGGAAAAAAAAAAAATACAATGGATGATGAGTCTTTATCTACTACCAGAATACAGTGCCCTGTAGTCATGGAAAGTGTCCAGCAGTCATGGAACTTTAACTTGAAAAAAAGTGTAGCACCATATAAAATCTTCTGATCATTAGGCTGATATCAAGTAAGTATCTGTGAAAAAAAGGTATCATGGGAACTTAATAGCAGGGTTAGATTCCTTATTTTTGCCCCATTTCTTGGTTGCACTTCTGATTCAATTTACTGCTGCTCAGCTCCTGACTGCTATTTATCTCTTAATTCTAGATCTTTTGACTGTCACTTCCCAATTTCTGCTTCCCAGCTTCAGTGTGTCCTGCCCTGACACTGACTTTCTTAGCTCAGCCTTCTCCTAAGTATGACTTCAATTTCCTATAACCCTGGTCATGGCTGCGACACTCACTTTCTACTCAAAACTTCATAGAGAGGAGCACCTCAGAAATGTTTAATCCCCCTCTTGTTCTGTTGGAAGAACAGGGAACCTCTCATAACAGACCAGGGGGCTTTTTTGCACACTTTCTATTCTTTGGGTATTTAAATCACCCAGTTAAAGGACATAGATATAGTATTTTATTTAAAAAATAAGAACACAATTTCTAAAGGTAAACCCTTAATTTATTTGGTAGTTTAGATGTGTTGAGATCTGCCTTACTTTTGGCTGTCTTGCATTAATAGAACATATAGGGTAAATACGGGATCCAAGCTGATGTTGTAATTTAGAAAGACTTCGAAGGGAGTTCTGTATATGAGTTCGATTAATCTTCAATTTTCACTACACTTTTGAAACAGATAGAAAAAAATAATTGAAGAAATACATCTCCCTCTGTTAAAAGCTTACAGAAGACAAACATTTAAAGAAAAAAAGAAATTTCAAGAATTGATTCCTCCCCCAATAATGTCAAATCCCTTTCTTTGTTGAATCGTGTAAAGGATTTACTACTCATAAGATAAAAACACAAGAATTTTTCCAATTAACTCTCCACAATATGTTTTAATTAGATAAAATAATGTAAGATATTGATGTTGGCACAATCTATAAGCTGTACAAAGTTCCTTTATTCCTTCCTCAGTCTCTGCAAATTTACATATCTTCTCATGGTGCAATAAATATTTTAAATGGAGCAGAAAGAAATAAACGTAATTAAAAGTACTGTTGCACCATCTCCTTATAAATATTTTATAAATTTTTACATTAAAATAGTATGAGTCTGAACACAGTGAATTTGATAGGTATTAGAAGCATCTGTTGAATACTTGATAAAGAATAAATTCAATTTCATTAAACAATAATTTACAAAGCACAATGCAAATCATTGGATAATAGGGCATATCTCAGTATACTACCTCTCCTTGTTTTTTATAGCTCAAGGAGATAAGACTTTTATTTCATTCTATTAGTTATTTCAAAATTTATACTGTAGGAAGATGGCACCTGAAATTTTTTAGGCAAAAAGAGTTTACATCAATAAGAAGTTTTTAGTGTATAATTTAGGGTAATATATTTACATAAAAAACCCCAAATCACTATGCATTAGACATCTAATTGGACAATTCTGTTAAATACATTCTAGTTATATTATAATGAGAGAGACAGAGAAATTAACAGTGTAATGAAAAAAAAAAGTGTTGACTGTTATGAAATCTAAAACCAGAACAGATGGAAAAGACCTATCAAGCCTGATTTTCAAATATTCTGAATCCCTGGCTCCCACAAAATGGTGTCAGCACAGTCACAGATCTAACTTGTGCAAATGTAAATGTGTGAGTATCTTAAATATGAAGGTATTCAAATAACCAGTCAGATGCCAAAATAATTATCCAACTGTATAAACTAATACAGGGATGAATCCACAGCTAAACAGACATAAAGGAATTGGATTCTTACATATTTGTTATTTAGTTCAAGTCAAGAAATTCATTCAAAACAACAAAGACATAATTTCTAGGGTTAAATCCACTCTGTCATTTGTTTCAAAAAGTAGGAAGAGGTGGTCACTGGTTCATGGGCATTATTTGTTTCATTTCACTTCCATAGGTAGTAGGAGGGCATCTGGTATGCTGGAGGCTCTATATTATTTAGGGAATTTGTCTCTGGTGTGCAAACGGAGCGGGATTTGTTAGAAGCATGATTCTGCGAAATTTTATTTCAACTTCTTCCAGTATAGGTTTTAAAATGTATATATGTCTAACTCTGTGTCCTGGTTTTGCTAGGATAGAGTTAATTTTCTTCTTAGTAGCTAGAAATCACTGAGTTTTGTTTTCAGCATGGGATTTATTAAGAGAAGAATGTTGATAACATACAAGGACATCATGTTTGGGTAGTTTGTGAGTGAAAAGGACTGGGAGAGGGGAAGCAGAGTAATTAACAAAACCCAGAACTGGCATTTGGATATGCCAATGAAGTATTCTATATCATATTACATCATGTTCAGTATATTACTAAGGGTTGACCAGAAAGCAGGGGGATTCTCTCGGGAATCGCTTAGACTTGATTTTCCAGGATTACTTTTTTCTGGTTCCTTTTCACTCTTCCGGGATCACTATTGGCAAGTAGTGAGCAATTGTACTGTGCATCATTCATTTATTTTTTTTATCTGTCTATTTATTTATTTATTTACATGTCTATCTATTTATTTATTTACCTGTCTATTTATTTATTCATGTATTTTTAATAGATAATTATCTATAATTATATCTATGAAAAATTCATTTTACTCCATTTATTAAATTGTTCTTAGCTCAATCTACAAATTTCCTTACCTTTACCCCTCCAATTCTCTCCCCTATTCACTGGATGACAGTGGAAGGGGAGGGTGAGAACTGCTGTGTGGTATTTGGCTTCTAGTCAAGTTAAACTACCGCAGTTTGTATAGGGCACACTTTAGTGTGCTTCATATGTCTCTTGGCTTTCTGCAGGTATGGATGTTCTGTAAGCTTATCCGTATACTATAGTTCATAGGTTGTTCTTTTTTTGTATGCTGACCATTGTCCCTAGGAAAATTATGTTGTAACAGATGTATATTAAATGTTCATAGAGATAAAATGGTTGATAATTTTTGACTGCAATAATAGACTTGTTATCCAAATTACTTTATACAAAGTATGAAGCTGTTATGTAGTCACAGTGCATCACGGACTTTAAGTTAACTCATACAAATATCTTATGAACCTATTCAATATCTTAATCAAAGCTTATTAAAAGATTAGTATGTGATGGGACAATTGCTTATCTGTCATAATCTGCAAAACTATGTTTATTGTGGAAAGTAACTTCAGCGTGTGTAAAGATGAGACTAGAGAGTTGGAAAAGTCTCTAGAGAGGATGTGATTGACTTCATCGTAATCTGAGTAGCTGATGTACAAAATGTTTTAGACCATGTTGATAACAGGAGCAAGATGCATTTTGTTGTGTAGTTTACAGAGGAAATCTGATGTGCTTTACAACAACCTTATTTTAGTGCTCTTTCAATGACAGAGGGCTTAATAACTGTTTTGTGAGCTCTGCTAGTTCTTCATGGAGGATATAAAAGTTGGATACTACAGGCTTACTTATTCCTGAGGAAGCTGTGATCAAATGCTGTATAGGAAAGTGGAAAATAAGATTGTGTATTTTTTCCTAAAGTATAAGAGGAAATGGTTTGATGATATGTCTGAGCTATGAGAGGTGTAGAAACTTTTTAGAGTTCGTTATGAAAAACTGATATAAGAGGCTAATATGCAGAAACAAAGAAAGTATAAATATGAGGTTTTATTTTCTTCATTTTAAAATTAAAGCAGCATTTTTACAAAGGAAATCATTACTATCTATAATTTCTTTCATATTTACACACCAAACCAAGATGACTAACAAGGTAGTATCTTGAGAAAATTTTTTTTTAAAAAAAAACAAACAACAAACAAATAACAAAAATGGTTGGGTTTGTTTTGTTTTGTTTTTGGTTTTTTGCATGATAACATATTTCAGAGTACCTTTGGTGTGCTTAATAGATGCACATTTAATTTATATTTGTATCCTCTATATCTGTAATTTTATTATGGGCATACAGTTTACAAAGTTTACTAAAATCTTTTAAAGTTGTAATAACTTCCTCAAAATACTATCAAAATCCTCCAAATGAGAACAAAGTAACCTTAGAAATGTTTTATTAAAACTTCCTTCTCTTTCAAAATTAAAACTTCCTTATGAGATTTTCAATATATTCCAGTCCATTCATAAAACCTGCCTGCATTCTTCATGGACTTTTAACCTCTTAAAAAAGCAATTATATGTAATTCTTATTTTTCATATGAAAATTTGTAGGAATTTTAACAACCCAGTCTTCTCAGAATTTCTTTCTGACTAAGATATTAAAGTGACAAGGATCTTTAAATGGTTCTTGTAATTGTGTGGAAGCTTGTGTGTAAACATGCAAGGACAAGTAGCCATTATTTTTGGAGCTAAAATTATGGCCATAACAAATTTTACCAAGCATGACAAACTATGCAAAACTACAAGATTTAGTTTTCTGTCCTCTAAAACCTGAGCTAAAACATGTCTACACACCACCAGAGATCTGATCCCTAAATAAAGGACAGAAGGATAGAAATAATTTCATTCTAGGGAATAGAGCTGAGCTGAAGGAATACCTCACCTCATTTCTTCATCACATCTACCACCCCATACCTGCTATTTAGCTAGCATTAGACTTTCTTAATTGCTTATTCGCAGCATTATTTGGAAAGAAAATCTCTTAAGCCCAGTCCAGGTGCAGCACACCGTTCCCTTCCATGCACAACACAAAGAAGGATCAAAAAGGGGAAACACAAAGCAGAAGCACCAGCCTTGCTTTTATAATTAACAAAATTACCAAAATCTCTTTTATGTAAGAATATGTCTTAATATTTTTTTATTCAATCAGCTATGTGGTTTTTTTCACCCCAATGACATAACCTGTCTCTGATGATTTTGTCTCACATTTCTACTTTTCTAACTTCAGTGTTGTTTTGCCTCCTCTTCCATTTCAGAACTATTTGTGAATAAGCATTATTTCTATTTAAAAATGTAAACAGGTCCTTGTACTGCAAATGGTTTATGTGCTGAATGTCAGAATTTCATTCCTGAGGGAGGTCACTTGATATTGCTGCTTCAAACCCTTCAACTGATAAACCTCTCATTAAACTAGACACCTCCACAGTTGGGAGAATTGCTTTTTATGAGCCTAAAGTGCATTTTTAAGTGTAAGTGCAAGGAACAACTAGTTGATAAAAATGATTCTGTGAAACATCACTAAACTCTGGAACCAGGGTGATTTCAGACACTATGGGAAAAAGCTAACTGCTTAATCTGAGGAGATTTTATTTAGTAACTACTTGCTACATAACAATACCTCATAAGACATTTGATAAATATTTCATTGAGTGTTCAGTTCCTAGACAACATGAAGTACAACTAAAGGCATCAACACAAATAAATGTATTTTCCCTAATAACATATAATATTGAATATTGGATTGTTTTGTTCATGCTAGTGTCATCAAAATCAAATATAAGGTGAAATACAGTGAAACAATATTACTGCCTATTAACTGTAGTACTGATAGAATAGCAAATGTGTTCTACCTGTCACCTTTTTAATACAGCCAAATATTCTGCTACCAAAACATATCAAATTTTGGAAGCAAATTTTCTGTATAAGCTGTCCCAATCCGTTGTTGAGATCATTTAAATGTCCCAATCCGATGTCGGGGAAGGTTTAGATATGATCCCAAGAGCGAGATTAAGACACAAATGAGGTCAAATGCCGTACGGCCAGAAAACCTTTTATTACAAAAAGGAAAAGTAATAAAGAGGATAGCAATAGGACAGGATGGAATAAAAGTTGGAAATCAAGAAAGGAGTGGGGATAGGGCAGCAAGAATAGTCACAACAATGGGTCCTGCGGCAAGGCAACGGTGAGTGGGGGAGAGGATGTCTCAGTTGCTGTTTCCAGAACGCGGTGGTCTTGTGACCATCCTTGCAAGCAATCTTTGAGACAAGTCCGTAGCGCAGTTCCTTACATAGGCCAAAAGAATCTCTGGAAATTCCTGTATGGAAACAAAATTAATCAATCACTAACTCACTGTTTAACTTAAATTCAAGAAGGAACTAGCATTTAATTAAGGGAAATTAACACTGTCTTTCTAAGTACAAAAGAATAAATATCAATCCATCTTTGCATGTATATGTTCTCACAAAATCTTAATTACAGACAGCCATAGCCTATACAATTTGGACAGACCTGTAAAATATGTAGCAAGTTTGATGACAAATATTCAGCATTTCATGCCACCTGAGAATCCTGTAAAGTGTTGTCTGCCACCTATAACATTCCTTATCATTTTCAATAACCTGTTGCAATCCCCCACAGGGAGAACATTTCCATCTCCAAAGATACCTCTCTTGCTATAGAGCAAACATAACTCATTTAAACTACTGCAAAAAAACATAGCATCAGCAAGAAAATATGTAAAATCTACGGAGAAAGAGGTTCATTCATAAGAACATGATAAAGTCCGAAATTTAAGCAATCATGGCTAGTGATGTCCTCCTGACTTAATGAAACTCTCCCTCTTCTAGACCAGATAACTCAAGGTAAATATTTTCTTCTGTATGTGAAGCTCCTAGTACAGCCTTTCTTTGACTCACTGACTACCAGTGCTGCAATGTAATTCTGAACATTATGAAGAACTGTCTAAATAATTTAATATTTATGACTTCAAAATACATAATATGCAAATAAAATTATATGTTTGTATATCAGAACATTTAGACTGTCATTACTAAAATTTACTTATAGACTGTTTCTCAAGGCATTCAGTACCTCCCAAACGTTTAAGATATTATTGAATTTGTATTGGAAGTTACGGTTTAAATCCTTTGAGGGATTTGATCAACCTTGAACATTGTATGATACTGTCAGTTTACCATGATTAATCTGGGAATTGTGGAATTTTATCAATATTGTCCTGGATCCTAAGTTGTCCAAAGTGAATGAAAAAAGCAAAAGAGCAATTAACCTTGTTGTATAGAATTGTTTGTTGAAAAGAAAAAAAAAAAACAAAACAAAACAAAACACCAAACAGGCAGTAGCAGTCTGACAGGAAACAAGATTACATTGTGATGTTCATTTTGATTACCTGAGCAGTGAGTAACATTTTGGCTGTAGACATAAAATTCTTGCTAGTAGTCTTTCTTTAATACATTTTATTTCCTCACTGTATCTTTTTATTAATCCTATTGTTTATCTTTTGTTTTTCACCTTCCCCCTATGAAACATCAGACACTCAAAATAAAAGGGTTCATCTTTTTGTAACAGTATTGCTAATCTATATATAGGAAGGAAATATAAAATCAATGGTTTCCAAAATTCCATGCCATAAAATTAAGTTCTTTGAGTGGCACATAAGACTATGTGATATGCCAATCTTTTACACCAGCAAGGATGCATGGGAGAGTAGGATTCAAGATCAAAATTGTCTGCTCTCTCTTTTCTAATCCCTTTTTACTTCATGTGGTTTTAGCAATGTTTTCTGTTGGAGAAAGTAACATCAGCCTTCAGAATTTTATTTTCCGCTGAAGATAGTTAATCCCACCTAAAGTGAAAGAGAAAACAGGAAGTGCTCACATGAAAACCCTAATTAATTTTTTAATGCTTTAACTAGGCTTTCAGCCTGAATTGTGTGTCTTCACAATGGCTAAAAATATTTTTTTGTTAATAGTGATGTTTGGTACAACAAAGGGAATCTAGGGATAGCTTGGTCCAAAAAGCAAAAATAAAAAAATATCCCTGTTATTATTATGAATGTTTTTTTGTTTTTAATTACTCCCATTTCCTGCTTGTTTTAACCAATTGCTAACTCTTTCAGTGGACATACAGAAACTTCTCTCAATAAAAACTTCTCTCGGGGAATTTTAGCTAGAATATTTCTTTCACAGCATCGTCTGTAAATTACGTGTGTTAGAGGCAAAATAAATTGGCTGCACCATTGGTGCAGACTATCACACTATCACAAGTTTTCAGAACATTATGAATGTAAGGATCAGTTTAGAAATCCTTCAGCACTACTTTGGGTTGAGTAAAATACTAAAAATAAATATATTATCTGAAAAAATACATTTCTGCCTTTCAAAAGATAATTCTATGTAAGCTCTGACTCAAAAAGATTTGAAGATGAGGATTACAATTTTGAAATCAAAAGAACTGACATATGCCAGACAATCAGCTCTATCCTCTTCATACAGGACACAAGAATTTTTAAGCCAGCAGACAAGCCACAGCTCATACAGAGAAATGTGTACTGTGGTTGGATAGGACTGATTTTTTTCTATGGAAGAAAAAGGACTTGACAATGGGAGTTTTGTTTTGTTTTTATAGTAGATGCACAAAGTTTGCCACAAGCTACTGCGGCTATTCACCCTATAAAAACATACACTTGGAGGTGGAATTAAGGATACATTAACAGTCTTACTGAGTATATTTCCTCATTTTGCATATTTAATTGCACAAATTAAGTCTTAGGAACACTGGTTTGCACACACTATATATCTGATAGCATAAAAACAGATTAATTGCGCCCCCAAAATCCACTAGAGAAACAATTTTTAATTACTTCAAGTGCTCATTGGTCATTCTTTTCATCTAAATTTTTAAAATCAGTGCCTCATTTCCTTTTTTTGCCTCCACTAGTAACTGTTTCTCTTGAAAACATTTTGAAACATTTCCCAGTTTCATGTCATGCTTGTCTTGGTCTCTTCCAAAAATTATAATGTGATCATAAATATTCAAAGACTTTATACACCATTGCATGACTTGTTAATTAAACCTTGATATTTCTCAGGTGCTGATGAAATTTCAAACATCAATCTTCTATAACACTGTAGTTTTGCATGTGTTGCAAATAGTGTGCTCATTTTATATTTAGACTCAAGCTCAACTAAAGTGTTCAGAAAGAATGTGAAGGCTCTACAGAGTTCTCACTTGGATGTTGCAGACAGTTAAAAAACTGAAGGCCCTGTAATAAACAAAACTGACACATGGTTGTAGAAGATAGGGAGGAGTTTACTGCCATAATACCACTCCCTTTCTACAAACTCTAGTAGCCTGTACACACTTAATCTACTCAATTTTCCCCATATTTTAGTTAGCATATTTTAGTCTGGAATTACAGGAATAACGCCTTTGTGCAGTCAAAAGTGCAGTCAAATTCCTGTTAGCAGTGCTCTTTATGTTCAGGTTTTAAGTTCTTTGGGGAAAAGAAATTCCTCTCAGAAAAGCATCTTTTATGTAACTGCAATCAAATAGTTCTGCTTTGCCTATCCATTTAGTAAGCACTTGAAAAAACTACACTAAGTAATGCATTTTTTTTTTTTAAATAAATATACATATACACATATTTGACCACTTAGGTGAGGTGACAAATCTGTGAATAGTCCCTGATGTCTACATAACAGGTAGATACTATCTTGGTCCTACTTCTGAAGCCATGTGTAACATTAAAATATCTATGAGATTCACTAGTAGACTTTTTTGCCTCAGTCTTCA
>NW_010301624.1:0-11617 GCF_000700745.2 Antrostomus carolinensis
TGGATGGATTCGGAGGGGAGTCGCGAATGTCAGAGTCACGTAGTCTAATATGGGACTAAATATCACGTAGTCTAATAGGGGTAGCCCCTAAAAATATAGAGCACTCCAGTACTGTGTGTGAAGCTAGGCTTCTGACTTGGATGCTCTGAAATATGTGCCTTTTGAGTCCAACAGTGCATGTTCCCTTCCTTCATTATTATAAACCGTGAGGGTTAATTTCTGATTTGTTTGTTGCTATAATTGTGTCTATGTGAACAAATGTACTGTGCTGTACATTGGCAAAAGACCACAACTCGTTTCTTCCTCTTCTCTCACCCTGTACCTTCACTTCTTCCCTATCTTGCGTTCATCCCGTCGTACGTCTGCTCTGATGTCTTTTCTCTCCCTGTTTCACTAGCTGCACCAGTGCCAGTCTGGGTTGTAGCTGGCCTGGGTGCAGACTGGTTGAAGTAGATGTTTTGAGTGGCAGCTGCTTCTTACCTTAACATGGGCACCAGACCAATGCAAGGCTGCATGAAAGCCAATGGACTGGTTTTGGTGGTGGTGGTAGGTGGGTTTTGTCTGCTCTGGATGAGGCTGAGTGTGACCAGCCAGGTAGAGAAAGAGGAAAACTGCATTGCAATGGAAACTGTAGAAAGAGACAGTCCCCAAAGAGATGCCATTGGGTAAGTTGGAACATCCGTGGGCATCAGTGCCTATTGCTTCCAGTGGATGCAGCCTCTGTTTTCCTTTACTTTGATGTTAACAGGGTAAATACTTTTCTCTTGCAACACCTAATAGTCCTAATAGTTTTATACAGCACATTTGGGGATTGCTTTTTTCTTCTGTACTCTCATTACGTGCATAACAATTACTTGTAATAGTTTGTAGTGATCCTGTGATGTTTTTATAATTGGATCTGTCTTGCCCTTACTAGCTCCCAATTTATAGCTCCAGTTTTTATTCCTAACTGTATGTTCTTACATTCCCTGAGAGTAAAGTTCATTTTCTCTATTAAATCAGTGCTTTTGTTTTCTCTTTCTGAGTAACAGTCAGGTTCTTGTTTGAATTATTGATGTTCCTGACTCTGTCATCAGAAGTTTCCATTAACATAGTCCCACTGTATATTGCAATATAAGCATAAATTTAGACTTCAGTTTTTAAATATGATGCCTTGTCCGTGGAATGAAGAAAACTAGGGGTATCTTAGAGGACGAGTTTTGGGAGCAATTAATGTAAAAAACTTTTTGTGTCAAAAATGTCAAGATGATCTAAAGATAAAATTGAAATGTATGTGTCATTTTCAGTGTTTTTAAAAATTTTCTTAATGTTAATTATTTTTAGCTTTTAAAGTATTCTTTCTTGAGAAGTCTTATTAGTAGATTCCTTGTTGCTGCTGTCAGTTTCTCTTTCCTTCTGTTTTTTTTTTTTTGTTCTCAGTGTAGGTATTACATTTGCTGGTACTTGTCATAATAATTTTGGGGGTTACTTCAATAAAGTTTGCTTGCAGTTTCAGTTAAGTTTTGTTTGCAGTACTAGCTCTTCAAAATTCCAGGGTGTGGACCGTTTGGTCCTTTGCTTTCATTGTGCTTAGATTACACAAGTGAGTTTTTTTTCTAGGTTGTTTTGTTCCATTTTCTGCTCTTATACTATCATTTTCTCAAATATAGAAACGGTATAGCGATGGAGCTCCTAGTCCTGATCTTTAGTTTGGACATTAGTAATTACAACATTTAAATCTTGTATTTTCTCCTCTTTCTAGAGAGATATTTGAATGGACCAGCAGACTGAATGAATACTTGTCTTCTTATTTGGGTGATGGATAAATTCCAAGAGCATACAAGCGACTCTTTCCTGGTCTAAGTACTTTAAGCATAAAGGCATGTTTATGTAGGAAACCAAAAGTAGTGTAGCAAAAGGTATGTAACTGAATCATGAAGTGTATTTTCTCCTTGGTTTCTTTGTGTGTGGTATTAAACTATTTAACATAGAATGGAAATGACAGATTACCTGTAAATACCTCATGGACATCATAATAATTCAGTATTCGGTCTGAGATCTTGGCCATACCAAATTATTGTAAAAATGTCAGGTGGGAAGTTTATTGCATTTCTGCATTTGCTTTGAATTATGTTCATTGCACTTAATGAAAAGAGTTGCATATTATTTTTTCTTTATCATTTAGATGCTGTGTCAAAGAAAATTAATGAGGAAATTATTAGACACTGTATTTTATATAAGTCAACAAATATCTAGAATAGCAATTAAATGCTCTTTGTAATGATGTAACAATTTTTAACGTCTGTGGTGTTTCATATAATAAATGCTATTGTCTGTAATGCTTGGTGGTATGAGGTGTCTGACCTTCAGTCAGCTGAAATCAGGCTATAGTTTGAACAGAACGTTAAGATAGGACAAGTAAAAAAAGCTGCTCAGAGAAGCACTCTCTTTCTCCCTGGTGACGCAAATGTACACATCTGCGTGGTGAAATGGTTGGGGAACTTACCTCATTTAAAAAGAAAAAAGTTTTTTCCTATGTTAATTTTCAGTAGAATCAGTATCTTGAGACAGTTTATTATTCTGCTGTATAAAAAGCTGCTTGAACTGAGAGAGATGAGAGAAGCAGAAGAGGCAGAGGGAGGAAAGACTGCTCATCTGCGTTCCAGTGCCAGTTCTTGTGTCGTAATTTAACAGTCTTTATTTCATTGAGTTCTCTGTAGATTCTTCAAGTTACTAATCTTAAAACATTTAAAGAGAGAATGTGGAGCAAGACCTACAGAGAAGCTCTGGGAGGGCCTGAGGGCTTTAATGAAGTGTCCCTGTGGGGCCCTGAGGCTGTGCAGAGCACAACTGGAACCGCTGTGCTGATCCACCCAGCTCTCACAGACCATGTCATCTCCCCTGCAGGACACAGGACATCATGCTAGGAACTGTTAGGCTGACCTGCCTGCCTTGTCTCCTGGATCATCCCATCTGTCCTGTAGGACAAGGAAGTAGTCATTCGTTATCATTAAATGTATCTATGACTAGAATTGTTCTGGTGTCCAAGCCCCCAGTGTGTTTAGTTTCCACATAGTCAATTTGGTCTCAAACCATGGCATATGATATCAACTTTGGATATGAAATGCTCCTAATGAAGGTCACTATTTCCTTTCTGGCATCCCACCCCATTAAAATAAATAAATAAATATTTAAAAAACTCAGCCTACTTTTAGGCCATGTGACATGCAGTCATCTTTCTATAGCAGTGGATATTAATTACATTTAATGCCTCTGAGTTTTGCTCAAACTGCTGAGTTGCATTTAAGCTGGTTGCCATCTTTCCTAGAAGGGAGTAGTAGAAACTCCTAGTAGAGTTGTTTCAGTAGGAGAACATACTCCATTTCAGAAACTTTTTGATGTTAGAAAACTGCATCTAATGTCAGTTTTAACCTGTTTTGGGCACTTACCAGTAGGTGACATAAGTACTGGCAAATAAAAAGATTGTGTGTTGCCTTTGTATAAACAGGACCCTGCTTCTACTTTGGGCAAAAGTACATGAACTTCCATGTTTTGTGTAGTGCTTTGAGACTGTAGATCTGAGGAATGTAATATGTACTTTTGGGGGAATAAAAAAAACATGCTCTGAGCTTACAGTTACAGAAAATGTGAGATTTTGACTAATCTTGATGCTGTTGTTTCAGTTTTATGAGACTTTAGTAGACCTTGTTACTTTTGCTGATTAATTTCTGACTATTCATTTTAGTGCTGTTATTAATTTATAGAGGAAATATATACATAGGCTTCCTATATAAAGAATTGTTGTCCCGCATTAGTAAAATAACAGCATTTTGTTTACTGTAATCACATTACGCTGCCTCACAAAAGCAGGGTGGCTGTGTGCAAGAAACAGCACAGGAACAGTGCTATGAATCTAGATTTTCCTTTATTTTACTTTTATGTGTTCTGCATATTAATTTTCTAGGTGTTTGTCAACCACATATAATTAATGCATTTTCTTTTTGTCTGTGCAGCTCTCTCTAATCAAACCTGCACTGATGCTGCTGATCATACTGTGATAGTTAGGTACTTTTTACATGTTAATCTTCAACTCCTTTACTAACCAAAAACAGTTCTAGCAGATATCCCAAGTCTGATGTTCCAAGCAAAACAGAATCGAAGTTGATTTTATTGTTAACCAACAAACAAATTCAGCTTGATGAGAATAATGAGGTTGTGTTTCTTTTGTTCTAATACAACTTCTTCATAGTAAGCCTAGGTTTAAATTCACTGAGATTTCAGTTCTGAAGAAGTATTGCATTTGTTTGTTGCAATGTTTGATATGATCTTAATATTTCTTTTACTGAAGTAAATAAACTTCTATGTCTGTGCTATTATCAGTAGGTGTATTTTCATCTAGAAGGCTGAAACCTACAATCTTTCATTACTTTCATTTTTCAGTACTCATGGGTAAGAGAAAGGAAGTAAGTATTTCAAAGCCTGGATCCCGTAAAAGGAAGAGACAAAAATACACAGATGAACATAGCGATGAATCTAATGAAGAAGAGAATTCACAGTCATCAGCTGATAGTAATTGCTCTTTACTGTCGGTAAGTTGTTTAAAAGGTCGGGGGGATATGTAAGAAAAAGTTGATATAAAATAGTTCTGTGATTTTTGTTGACGTTGAAGTAAATGTCTTGCATGTGGTGTAAGAGAAACTAGAGGTAATGTCTTGAGATGAGTACTTCTGCATGAGTTCATTCTTACCTTATTTCTTTTGGGTCATGTCGTTATTACAGTTAATCATAAAATAACAGTGTTCTGGTTTTATAGAACGAATGCTATTGAAGTTGTCAAATTAAAGAAACAGATTGTGTTTAATAGAAGTATGGTAGATCTGGTTTATGATTGCAGTAAAAGCAGGTAAAATATTTAGAAAACAATTGTTTGCTAAAATCAGCACCAAATACTTGTTTTGCATAGCTGACCCTTTCAAATGACTAAAAAATAGTGTTTGAGATGCATATTTTGATGAAAATGAAACTTGAAAACAGGGATATCGTTTTTTTTCTGCTTTTCTGTAATAGTTTAATTCTAATTTGATGGAGGATTTAAAAAAAAAAAAATTCTGAGAATGCAAATGCTCTCTTGTGTATTATAAGACACTGTGGTCAATTTTTGGTATGCAGAAGTCTAATTCCTCGCTTCATTTTCTTGGCCAGCATCTGTTCTGTGTCACTGGTTTGTTTATTTTTCCTGAGGATGTTGCTTTCTTAGAAAACATTGCTTTTCTGAAGCATTCGTGATAAAATTTAAGTTTCATGACAAAACAGTACTTCACCAGTTGAACAGTATGCTGTCCTACTTTCAGTTTCATTTCCCTCTTCCTTATCTAATTTAATTTCCGTCATTCTAAGCTGTGCTAAGAATTGTCACAAAATAGTATTATTCAAGTCACAAAAAAAATCTTTCTATGATGCTCTTCATTGCTGCTGTGACAACTATATGGAATCTATTCTCTTAATCTTTTATATTTTATTAATTATAAGTCACTTATGAAGAGAACTGAAAGTGACTATAGTTGAGTGATCAGCTTTGGTAACTGTTGTCCTCTGATTTTATTACATAACTGCTCTGAAGCAAGCAACTTTTCATGGTGTCACAAAACCCTTCTAATTTCCTTGTTGGTTGTAAACATTGATGTTTTATATCATAGTGTCATTTGAATTCTCATTCTATTTAAAACTGATAAATTATATCTCATTAAAATGCATACGTAACACCAGATTTAATTGTTAATTCTTTAGACTGTAGGGGAAGTTGGGATAATTGAAAGTATCCAGCTGAAGAACTTTATGTGCCATTCGATGTTGGGGCCTTTTAAGTTTGGATCAAATCTCAATTTTGTTGTTGGAAACAATGGGAGTAAGTATTAAATGCATCATTTCTTTGTCAAAGAACATTTTTGTTAATAATTTAGAAGATGTAATTTTTATTTGAAAAATAAATGCTAGCCATCTTTTAGGGGTGGAGATGGATTCAGTTTTGGACTTGAGAATCACACAGGTTCTATCTACTCTCCCAGTAGTTCAAGGCTGGTGGAAAAACTGGGTATTAAATTTGGAGATTTGCAAAAGATAATGTGAATATAAATCTTTTCATAGCTAAATCATAAATAAATGTATGTTTAAACTAAATGTACTCATATGTTCATTATTAAGTTTACACAGTAGTTGTCCAAGTATATGTCATGTGGAAACTGTTATAGGAGAAGGAAATTATAGTTATTTATGCAAGTTAACTTCTTTTGGAGCGAGATTTAAAAAAAATAAAACATAAATTTTGAAGGAGAGCTTAAAACCTTTCAGATAATTATAGAAATGGTAATTTGGTTTATTTTGCTGTATACATGTTTTCTGTGTGATTGTAAGGAAGGGCAGATTCTTTCTGTCCTGAGATAGGACATCTTGTTAGATGCAGATTGCTGAACAGAAGTAACAGAAGTTTGGTTCAGCATGTTTTTGGGGTTTTTTTTTTTTTTAGGGAAAATCTTAGAAGTATGGATGTTTTTTTAGAGTTACTGCTATTTTATATGTTTCTTCAATAAAGACAGAATTTGGACTTTAAGTGCATGAATATATAAGCAAACAAAAATCTATAAAATGGGTGAACTGGATAAAGAGTTACAAGAACTTATTTTTTTAAAGAGTTAATTGCTTCTATTACAGGTGGAAAAAGTTCTGTATTAACTGCTCTTATTGTTGGACTTGGTGGAAAAGCCACTGCAACTAATAGAGGTTCCTCACTAAAAATGTTTGTACGAGATGGAGAGACGTAAGTAAAACTTCCTTTTTAGTTTTAAAGTTGAACAGGTTGAGTGATTGTGATTTAGGTTAGCTGATCAGTTTTCTGTTCACCTTTGTTTTCTCTGTTCTCTTATTGGGTCTACTAGATTTGAATAAAAAGCATAACACTGGAGAGACCATGTTTAAACAAAAACCCCAAAACTACAAACAAAAGCCACATTAGAAATTTTACAGTAATTTACTGGTAGTATACCATTATCTATGATCTATCTAACATAGTGTTGTCCTATGTGTTGCCTAGTTCTTGTGTATTACTTCCATGATGTACTTGAATATCCTACAGAATTGAGTTCATTAGAAAAAAAAAAAAATCACAGGAAACTAGTTATCATTGTTCTGCGAGCAGTGAGGTTGATTCTTTTTCTGTCTTTCTTATGAAGACCTTGACATACAGGTGGATTATTAAACATGCAGGAAGTGGACTCATGTCTGCTGCAGGAGTGGGGATAACTGTTTAGAGGAATCAATAAAAAGTTACGAGAGGAGATTTAAAAGTTTACATTTACATAAAGCTGTAACTCAGAGCCCTAGGCTTTTCCTTTCAAAGGTGCTTGGAGTAAAAGTCTTGGCAGTACCTGCCTTGTGTATAATAATGTTTCAGCATTCACTTGAGAAGCAGAAAATCTGAATTCAGAACTGAAACCACATCTCATCTTTTCTAGAACACCTTAAGCATTCTGCTCTAGATTACTTTGATTAGCAATGGCTGTAGAAACTAAGCTACTGTTTTCTACAGAAGCCAGTTTGAAAACAGGAGAACAACCAAAAGCAACTTGATTCTGCAACCTAGAGATGGAGGCACTCAGATGGGAAGGGAAGGTGGGGGAAATCTGTTCTCAGAACTATTTGCTTTTGGCTCATGATTTATCTGAAGCATAGAAGGTGCAAACAGGTCAGTGTATGGCAGCCTTTCTGTCCGTGTGTCTCCAGTGCTGTTTTGGCTCAAACAACATAAATATAAGTTGTTCTAATTGGTACTATGACTGACTTCCAGTTGTGAGCTGTACAAGACATGAGAATTTTTGTGGAAAATTAAAATGTTCTGACTTTTAATTTTTTTTTTTTTTTTAGATTTAGAATTAATTTCAGTTATTGTCTTTTTTATTATTTTATTTTTTAGTTCTGCAGATATTACTATAACATTGCGAAACCAGGGTAGAGATGCATTTAAACCAGAAGCGTATGGTGACTCTATTATTGTGAACCAGCACATTAATCTGGATGGAAGCAGAAGTTACAGACTGAAAAGCAAATCTGGTTGGTGGTGGTTTATTTTGTTTTCAGTCTTTGAAGCTCTTTAAATGTTTTAATTGCTTTAAGTGCCTTGGGGTTAGTAACAGATGATATTTCTTATTTCATTTGTCATTCAAGGATGATGATGTCCATTTTTTTGTGTTTACCTTAGACTAAGAATGTTTTAGCATATCAAAAGCAGTTGTGTCAGGTTCTGCATAATGTGAGGTCATACAGTATTTGTCTGTGAAAATCTGCTTGTGTGATGAGGCTGAACATAGTTTTTAGTCTTTTTGAGTTTTTGTTAAATTTGCTGATTTGCCTAAATTCTGTCATAGAGGATTTGTGAGGCAGGGAGGAACTTCAATTAAAAGCCTTTCTGTACAAATGCAGATATATTGGTAAGATTAAAAAACCCAGCCAAAGAATGTTTTTCATTTAGGACTAAATTTGTGTTACAAAAATACTAATCTCATTTTTTATATTTATTAGAATCATAGAATCATAAAATGGTTTGGGTTGGAAGGGACCCTAAAGATCATCTAGTTCCAGTCCCCCTACCATGGAACCACTAGATTGAACAAAAGGCTAGGGCATTATATGTCTCTGTACTTTGGACCTATTGGTATTTTTCTTATCTTTTTTTTACCATTAGGGACCTTAATTTCTTCAAAGAAAGAAGAACTTGTAGGAATACTGGACCACTTTAATATACAGGTAATTGTTACAGTGTTTAAATTCAGTGCGGCTTAAGATGTCAGCATGTGATGTTATGATTCTTCAATTAAAGAGCCATGTTCTATTTCATTAAATGCGAGAAGTTCACCTCTACCATGTTCTTTCATGATCAAAAGCAATGTTAAAAGAAAATTGAAATTTATACCTCATACAGTGCAGAATACAATTCCGTCCCAGACAGATAAGTATTTGCTGTCATCTGTGAGCCATGAGTCATGTATCCTGTTAATAAAAGTCTTTATGTATGTAGATTTCTTTCATACCTGGAGCATTTCATTTTTTTTGCTGTTGCAGAAATCTGAGTAAGTTTTTACTGCTTAAGTGATTAAGGAAACATCAGGTAGTGCATATGAAGTTTGAAATATTCAACATATTCAGCCTTTCAAATAATATAAACTTTTGTTAGTATATATTGATTTTATTTTGTGGAAACTTCTGTAAGAATATATGGGGCAGTTCATTGCATTTAATGCAATACTTTGATCAATTAAATAATGTGAAATTAAACAGCACTGGACAAAATTTCTAATGCTGATCTTGTTAAAAAAAAAAAATTGAAAAAACAGGCAATGCCTTTCTAGACATCAGTTATCCTCCTGGAAACAGTTCCTTAGTTGTACTTGTTCTAATTTGTACTTGATGGAGCTGGTTTTATTTATTTATTTATTTATTTATTTAAAAATATATGAGAGGAGTATAAATCTTAATTTCTGGATCTGTATATCTCAGCTTATTACTGAATTGTTGGGCATGGAACAGGGAGATGGTTTGCTCACTTTCATGGATATGCAGTTACATGAGAACTTCTTTACTTAAAATAAAATTAAAGTAATTTGTTTTTACAGGTAGATAATCCTGTGTCTGTTTTAACCCAAGAGATGAGTAAGAACTTTTTACAGTCTAAAAATGAAGGTGACAAGTACAAGGTAAGAAAAATCATTTAACATTTTGATTAAACATGAAAATACTGATTTCTAATTTTTAGAGGTGTCATTTGTAGGAGAGAAAATTCAGAATTCTTAATCCTAGAGGTGGCTGAACACCTGCCTGCCAACAGGAAGGAGTGAATGAATTCCTTATTTTGCTTTTCTTGTGTGCACAGCTTTTGCTTTATTAGACTGTGTTTATCTCAACCCACGATTTTTCTCACTTTTACCCTTCCAGTTCTCTCCCCCATCCCACTGCAGGGGAGTGAGTGAGCAGCTGTGGGGTGCTTATTTGCTGGCTGGGGTTAAACCAGGACAATGATGTGTTATGGGATGGAATGCCTCTTTGGTTAGTTGGGGTCATCATCTTGATTGTATCCCCTTCCAACCTTTTGCACTCCCTGCCAGTCTAGGCAGTGAGAGGACAGAGTGCAAAAGAGGAGGCCTTGATGCTAAACAGACACTTCAGTGGTGGCTAAAACATTAGCTATTGCCAGCATTGTTTTGGTCACACATCTAAAACACAGCACCATAACAGTTGCTGTGAAGACACTTAACTCCATTCCAGCCAGACCCAGTACACTAATCCGATTGTAGCAGTCATCCATTTCCAAAACCAGTTTTTTTGAAGTTTCTTTTCTCTAAAGACATGATAAATTAAAAAAAAAAAAATTGGGACACTGCTGAGTTAGATCATTATTCAGAAATACCCCACCAGTTATTTTACATGGGGTATCATTCACCATGCATCGAGGTTAGGCTGAGTGGTCTTTCTATGGTAGTTATTTAAATGTCACTTAGTTAAGCTGCTGTATCTGACATCTGCTTCTTTTTATTCCTTTTTAGTTTTTTATGAAGGCAACCCAGCTGGAACAAATGAAAGAAGATTATTCATCTATTATGAAAACTAAAGAAAATACATGTAATCAGATAGAACAAGGAGTAGAGGTATGTAAAAGTTAAAGTAATTATTAGTACAGATCTGAGCACTGAAATAACTATAGGAGTTAAACTACATAGTTTTGATTTGATTAGTTCTCAGTGACTTTAAATTAAAAAAAAAAAAAAATCTTTCCAAGATTTCTTACTATACAACAACCTTTTGCACTCATTGAACATCTATTTCTTTTTTTCTTTTTTAAGCGTCTTCAAGAACTTAAGCTGCTTTACTGTGAAAAAAAGGAACGTTACAAAAGCATTGGGTTTGTGAATGACATGCGAAATCATCTTGAAGATTTGAAACATAAAATGGCATGGGCAGTGGTAAATGTCTTGTTAAAATGTTTCCTCATATGAAACATACTTTAAATTACTCCCAATCTGTTGTGGACATTCTGCTGTATGCTGATATATGCTTCTATTTAGGTGGGTGAGATGGAAAAAGAAATACAGCCAATCAAAGAAGGCATCAGAGCTGAAGAAGGAAATACAAAGAAGTTTGTTCGGAAGCTAGAAGAATGCCAGGTACATATATGGTTTAAACCATATGTCACTCAAGTTTTGTCTCCTTGACTCAAGAATAAAAATAATATTTAAACTATGATTGTCCTTTAGCTTGTAAGCTGTTGAAACTGGCCCTCTTAGCTTTTTACACGCAGCTAAGAACATTCTCATTTATACACCTTTTTAGCCATCTAAAACTTAACAGTAACATTTTCATTCCACGTTTCACTGGACAATAATAGTAGGATGTTTTGATTTTTGATGTTTAGTAGTGGGGTATGTGTGTGGTTTTCACGCTGATACTCTTGTTTCAAGTAAGGGTTATATTATTTTGACTGGGAATTTGAAATGAATAGCATTGCATATACCAGTGAAGAGTAATTGAAACTTTTATTGTTGAGAGTACTTGATGCCTATTTCTGTAGCACTGGAGCATGTTTCCGAGATCTGTC
>NW_010301624.1:11651-17791 GCF_000700745.2 Antrostomus carolinensis
GTATCTGATGTCAGGAGACATCTGGAAATTTAACAGACTCTTTGGATGATACTTAAGACTTCTGTAGGTAGCAAGAAAGAATAATTTTGACAAACATTCAGATTCACATATGAAATACATCTTCAGAGAAACACTAGGCATCATCATTTTGAACTTTTCAGTATATTAACACTCCTCAAAATTTTCTGAATTTGCATTCGTTTTTCATCTCTTTTTTGTTTGAAAAAGAAGGATGTATTCGCTTTATAATAGAGGCATTTTTACTTTATGGCTTTACTTTCTTTCTGTGCAGTGTTGAAGGAACGTTGTCCAGACACTTATTTAACTTCATTCTATATCATGGGACTTAGCCTTATTGTAGTGAGTCTCATGTTTCAGTAGACCATGAGTAAAAAAAGAAGGTTGCTGTTCACCTCACAGATTTGGTAATTTGCTGTTTTCTTGAGTATGTTCCTTCACTAATTTTTATCTTAGCATATTGATAAGGCAATGGCTTGCTTTATTTTTTTTAACAAAAAAAGGCAAGTAAGACATGTTAGATGGATTCTTTTGAGAGATTTCTTCTGCAGCTTGTAAGAGGTTTTGAAGAAAATTTTGCTTCATTACTACTTGTATATCATTCTCTTTTTTCACCAAAGGTAAAAGTGACTGAAGCAGAAGAAAAATACAAAGCAATACAAGACAGGTTAATAAAAGTAAGTGAAGAAGCACAAGCCTTGCATCCTCAGTGTGTTTCTTTGAAGGCTGATGTGCAGGCAAGAAGAAAAGCAGTCCATGAAGCTGAGGTAGGCAAAAAGAAAACAAAACTTTCAAAGTTCATACCAATTTAAAGCTTTAATCTTGTCCATTCTCTACCTGTATATACTTCTCCATCTGTATCTAGGCTTCCTGAAATCATAGTGCAGTTCAAAATAGGAACAATTCCTTCTCTGACTTGCAATCAGTTTCTGTTCAGGGGCCACAGGGTTTATATCTTTACACAGGTGTTAAGCAGTGTTACGTTTGGGTGAAAAAAAATCTGATTCAAGTTAACTATGTTATTCCTTCTTTTTCATACTCTTGAAAGTCAAGTTATGGTTGTCTATTTTGATACAGTTTAGTGGGTTTTTTTACTCAAAACTGTAGTTCTTTTTGAAATTATTTCTTGCTTCTATTTATTAAACTACTATATCCTATTTCCTTCACAGGTACTTTACAATCGTTTCAAAACTGAGTTAAAACGTCTAGGAAAAGATGATGAACAGCTACGTAAACGAATTGAAGAACTGAAAAGCAGGTAAATACAGATATAGTGATTAGGGTGTGTTAAGGTGTAGGTATGCAGGGAGTGAGCTTTCCTGATTAATGAGAAAATCTGCATTAACAGAAAATATTTATTTAAATGTTATTTATCAGAGTCCAGTTAAATATTTCTGATCCTACTTTGCATGCAAAGATTTGACTAGAAGATGATGAGGTAGTTGGGCAGGGAAAAAGGCTTTTATTTTTTTATGTTGATAATATACATTTTGTAGCTTCCATGGTGTTGTAAAACAAATATACCTTAAACTAAATGTAATAGGAACCTAACTGGGGAGAGTTGTATGTTATTATAAATTTAAAAAAAAAATAAATTTGTATTTATGCTTTGAAGATCTTGTAAATGCGCAGAATCTCAAATATAACTTTGATGCATAAGTCTCTTGTATGATACAGATAATAAAGTTAATGACACTTATAAATCATCAGTGTGTCTTCAAAATATTATGTATAATCTTTTCTAGTGCTAATCAGGTTTCAGAGCCTGAAAGAATGGAAAGACAAAGGAAAGTCGCACGCTTAAGGGAACAGTTAAAAGCATTCCATGATGAAGAAACCATGATTGATCAACAGGTGGATCAGTTTCAGCAGGCTATATATAAGTGTAAGGAAGAACATGCTAGACTTAAGTAAGTTACGCTTTTTGAATTTAACTTTTCCTTTGTTTCAAGTTAGAAGAGGTCTCCTAAATACCTGCATTTTCTCAGGTATTAGGCTTCAGTTTCTAGGTTGTTTTTTTTCCTAGTTTATCTTAGGACTTGCTAAAGTTTTGTCTTTGGTACAATATGACTTAATCTAGAAGCTTTTAGAAAATTAAGAAAACTATTTTGTTGTTAAAGGCCAAAGGTATTACTAATTTGAAGCCTGATGTAAATCCATATTGTCAGTTTAATGCCCTTCTTCCTCACACCATCTGTTCCTTATTCTCTTATCATCCTATGGGCAGAGTATGATTTAAATTTTTTCATGTTGTTTAATACACTAGTATATCCTGATACGATGTCAGAAGATGTATAACACAATGTAAGGAAATAGATACACTTAGGGGTAATTATTGTATCTATAATTACAGGCAGATTTATAGAGACTTTGAAGCAAGTGATTCAAATACGAATTTAGCCCATACCTGAACTAGAAAAACAAAGCACTTTTTGACTTTGATTTGTAAACCTGAACTTGAACAGTGATTACTGGAGGGGATTATGGCAATGTTGTCATTTATTGTCTTAAGACATTTGAGAATTGCACTTCATGTATTAGCTTAAACATCTTTTATCCATTACTGTAACCAACAGTTACTTTGTGTTCTGTTGAAGACCTTTGTAGAAAACAGTGAAATTGAAGCATATAATTAGAAATAAAATAAATTTATTACAAATTGTTAGAAATAAAGAAGTCTTGCAAAGCTGTTGAAAGTTAGAATTTTCTTTCTCACTTTTCTGTCTCATGTTCCTTGAAACTGTAAAAATATCGTTGCATGTGTTTAGCTAGCCATACGTTGAAGCATTGAGGTCCGGATACACTGTCCTATTAGTACTTGAAAAATGAGACTTCATATTTATTTTAATCAAATTAAGGCTCCATAAGCTGTTGCTACTGAAAAAAAAAAATGCTGTTCTCTTAGGAGAGAAGATTGTGATGCGAAACAAGCACTGGATGCCAAGCAGAAACAGCTGAGAGAGCTGAAAGATAGTAAAACAAATACCTTGAAAAGATTTGGACCACATATACCAGCATTTCTTGAAGCAGTTGAAACAGCCTATAGGGAACGTCGCTTTAGACACAAACCTATTGGACCTTTAGGTAAGAATGACTGCTAAACAAAGCAGTCTGAAATGTTTCCTCATGGGATTTATTGTATGGCTGCTAATATAAACAGTGATCTTTGAGGAAAAACTATTTGTTCTTTAAGAAGCTTTGTATATATCTATCTTCTGTACTTCCTGGACTAAAGATTTTATTCTGGTAGGTTATCTTTCTTTGGTCCTTTTTATCACATGAGCTAGTTAACATCTACTATTTTTCCTCATTTTCCAGCTGGTTTTGTTAAGATATTTTATGTAGTTACAATGGTAAACATTTAGTGCACCCCTCTGACTCCCCCAGACCCTCTAAGCATCAGACTGTTGTGTTTTGGCTGCTTGTTCCTTGGTGGGTAACACTGTCCAGCTCTTGGACAGACTTTGTTCAGAATGCCCAGCGACTGACTTGTGGGCTTGTCAAACTTGAGATTTTTTTCCATGGAGCAACTGAAACAGAACCAACTGAGATTTTTTTTGAAAATTTGGTTTCATGAGGTTTTTTACAAGCTCTGATAGTGAATGGTATTTTCAGGTTGTGAATGGGAGTCATGGCTTCAGCATATTCGGGATGTAAGTGTAAAGGCCTTTACCTGCAGGATAAGAACATGCAGACACATGTACTTCTGAAGATAGGCTATGTAATGGAAATTTTCATGTTTGTTTAACTTGCAGCATAGTTGTTCCTCTACCTTCACCCTTAAAGCATTAAATTGTTGATAAGCAATCCTTGCCTTGATATAGTCCTTCTGAGCTGCCATAAAATTGGTACCTTAATGGAACTTAGTAGTGACCTGTCAAAGATCTTGGAAGAAAATGTAGGCCTCCAAATAGGTATAGATATCTCTCCAGGAAGAGAAATTATATCACAGAATGGTAGGGGTTGGAAGGGACCTTAGGAGATCATCTAGTCCAACCCTTCTGCCAAAGCAGGTTCCCTACAGCAGTTTGCACAGGAAAGGATCCAGGTGGGTTTTGAACATCTCCAGAGATGGAGACTCCGTGACGTTTCCATGGAGTCTCCATCTGTGGAACTTATTCCAGTGCTCCGATACCCTTACAGTAAAGAAGTTTTTCCTTATGTCTGTGTTCTCAGGGTAGCTTGTCTGCTGTGAAGGTTTTTATCTGTTAGTTATTTTTTTCTTTCTTTTTGTAAGAAAGGTTTATTTTTGCTTAAAAAAGCCATAACACAACAAAACAAAAACTTTGTTAAAAATGCACTGAATGTTTTGTTGTGTAACACAGCTCCTAAAGCCTTATATCTTATGTTTATTTAGGTGCTTTCATTCATCTGAAAGATGCTGAACTGACCTTGGCTGTTGAATCTTGTTTAAAGAGCCTAGTTCATGCATTTTGCTGTGATAATCATAGTGATGAAAGGAATCTTCAGCTACTGATGTCAAAATACTATCCACGTGGACTAAGACCTCAAATAATTGTAAATAAATTTCAGAATACAGTTTATGATGTTAGACACAGGTACGTTATGTTTTGAATTTTATTGCTTAGCCTTGATGGCTCAAATTATAATTAGCTGAAAAGAGCTACTTGTATTTTTCTTTTTTTTTTTTTAAGAATCTTATATGAGCTTTATGAATGTTGGTTTTTCTTCTTTTCTTCAGAGCAGTTCATCATCCAGAATTCCCATCAGTTCTCACAGCATTGGAAATAGATCATGCAGTGGCTGCCAATTGTTTGATCGATGTGAGGGGTATAGAAAGAATCCTGTTGATTAAAGTAAGGCTTTACACTCCTTATTGGTCTTTAAAGAAAAACATTTTCTCTTTGTATGGAGCATGTATGATACCTTCACTGACAGTGTCTGCAATGGAAAAAAGAGGTAGAGAAAGAACGATATTTTCATTTTGGTTTTGGATTTTTTTGCCCCTCTGAGGAGAAGTGATGGCCCTGATGGCTCAGCTGACCCCGACTGTATCAGTTGTCGGTGTTATAGAGCAGTACACACACACACACACACATACATTTCTGCTGGAGGGCTCCTGGTAAGGCTCTCTTGGCATTCAGTAAACTGTCTGTATCCCACTTCAAACACTATTTCCTGTCATGGGTGAGACAGAGTAAACTGACAACCCATAGTGGATTTAGATACTAGGATTTATTTAAGAGTCAGCAAGGTTAGAGCTTTTACTCCAACTCTGGGGGGAGAGTGAGAGAGTGACTGTGTTTGGCTGCAAGCCAAAGGAGTGAAACCACTACATACTCTTGTTTCCACTGCCTTCAGAAGTCTCAGCTTCTGACCCCAGCAGGGAGATCGCTGCTGGTGCAGGAAGGTCAGGCAGGACTTAAGCATCTGGTAGCTAGGTACTGGTTGTAGCTATAGCAAGCTTGTGCTTGAGAGTTCAAAAGTTCCCTTTGGGATATTCAGCCACCCACCCTTCCCTGAAATCATCAGCTGCCTGTTAGAATTCACAGCCAAATTTATTTTTCACCTACCAGAACAATCAAAGCCCCTTTGGACTCTGCAGCATTAAAGCGTTTGAGATGAGAGAGTGCGAAGCAACATGATTGTGGATAGAGTCTGGAAAATTAAAAAAATAGCAATAATCAGTTATTAAGTAGGACTTAAATGAGGTGACTAGTAGCTGGCATTGAATTAAGATTATATACTATTTTGATAAGAATCTATTTTTTGATCCCAATAAAAACATGTTAATGTACTGTTCTCTGCCATTATATGATTTCTGATCTTGATTGATTTTTGATTTTCGGTTATTACTAAAGATACCAGCTCCAGCAGATATTACAAGTGAAATGTTCCAAGATAAAAATAAGATTAATATATTTATTTTTAAAGAAAGCAGGGTATTCTATGAGCAGCAGAACTAATGATACTTACTTTTTGTGGATTTTTTTTTTCTCCACACCCACTTACCCCAATTTATTCTCTGACATTCCTACTGGAAAAGAGGCAGTTTATGCTGTGTCTAGCGCAGAGCTGACTGAATGTTTAGCAAGCATGGTGTTACTGAATGGGATATGTAACAGATGAGCTTTCTAGGCTTTTCTCATGGCAGGGATGCT
>NW_010301624.1:17815-31356 GCF_000700745.2 Antrostomus carolinensis
TAACCACTGATTTTCATAACATTGTTATCTTCGAGCCCTACCTGAACAATTTCAACTGAATCAGAAAGAAGTTAAATGGGTATTGGGTGGAGGAAATAGTACTTCTCACTGGATACCGTCGCTTCGGACAAAGGCACTTGTGACCACTTAGTCTGGCACTGGCAATGGTTTTTTTTTTTTTTACCAGCATGTTTCCCCAAACTGTAAATGAATATTGTTTGATGTCCTTCACAGCTCTTTGGAATATTGTTTCCTGTATGTGTATTCCACTCTTGATAATTAAATACACCTTTGCGTAGTGACCTTTTGGTTAGTGATTATTTTTCCCCATGGCAAATTATAAGCAAAATTACTTCTGGGAGAGAACTTGTAGACAAGTTTTAAATTGATATTTTTTAATTATTGTTGGTTTTCTTTAGTATGCTAAATCATTGTGTTTTTCAGAGTAATGTTAAAGCTCGTGAAGTAATGCAGCGTAGTCGGCCGCCGAAAAATTGTAGAGAAGCTTTCACTGCTGCAGGTGATCAAGTATTTGAAAGACGGTATTACTCTTCTGATTACCTCAGACCCAAGTTCCTAAGCAAAGATGTTGAAGCAGAAATAAGGTTAGCATCTTGTAATGTTGTATTTGTAAAAAGTGCACTTGTGGACTTGAACAGTGGAATTGCATATTTGTCTAATTGCACGCATGCTGCTCTCCAGTCTCTCAATTTTCTTTCTGAGATTTACACTTCCTTTCTGAGAATTCTGGAAAAACTCTTTATTTCAGTGTCTTTCTGTGATAGATACAATCCTGAGTTGTACCTAGGTATTTTTCAGCTTGTGGCATGTAAATGTTGCCCAGCAAGTAGGGATTTGCTGGGTTGAATACTCCAGGAAATCTAGCTGCCTTCCTTTTTATTTTATGGTTGCTGAAAAAGAGCGTGAATTCAAAACTGTTTCTGTAAAAATCTAATACCTGATCAGTGGTATCATAGCTTACTGTAAAGGAAGCCTGATTATTCAAACCAAGATTACTTTGGCACACGTGAGTCCTACTGATTTCAAAATTTGCATCTGTGTTTTCTTGGGCTTTTGATTTAACTCATGGTAAGTGTCTCCAATAAACTTGTCTTCCCCCTCCCCCTAATTTTAATTTTTAATTGTTTTTTTTTCTCATTACTTTCAAAATGGTAGTTTAAAAAGCCAAACACAGAATCATAGAATCATAAAATGGTTAGGATTGGAAGGGACCTTAAAGATCATCTAGTTCCACCCCCCCTGCCATCAGCAGGGACACCTTCCACTACATATTTCAAAGTATAAATACTTGAACTGTCACAAGCAAATTGGTGACAATAAAATACTTTTGAGGCTTAGATTATATTGCAGACATTAAGTAAATATTTTAATTTTAGTATTAACAACTGAATTGAATGTTAAAAATTAATTTCTGCAAACTCAAAAGTTTTAAATATGTCAATTAACTGTACTTTGTTCATGACATAGTGAACTTCACTCAAAGATTTATCTCAACTTTCAAAGTGTTATAGACATTAGTATTGTTATGGGGGAATGATACAGGCCAGTTAAAACGGAAAAATGTCTTCCCATCCACTGCCCCTTCAGAATTTAGCATAAAGCAATGCCACATTTATTTGGAGTAGTATATGCTAATTATTAAACAGCAATTCTGGGATCAGACTTAATTAGTCCATTTCATGCATCTATACCAAAAGTTGGATTAAACACTTGTGTTAAGATTATTTTTTTTTTTACAGTAGTATTAGTAAAGCTTCCCCTTTCTTTTGCAGGGATGAAAGACTCTTATCAAAAAGTTTTTCCATCTATAAATTATAATAAAAGATGGCTTTGTTTTGCATTTCAAATAGTTCTACCACAAACTGAAATAATTGTTTATGGAAATCTCTGGTCATGACCTCCTTTGTAGAAGGAAAAGTATGAGACTATATAAAATATTTTTTTCATATCTCTGTTAATTTATTGTTCTCTGTCTGGAAGTGTTTTGTCCTAGTCAAAATATTTGTTTTCTCTCAAGATCTAGTAGTGTTTTTAGAAGTAACAGCCCTGTTTAGTTCAAGCATTTGACCTGTTTGTGAAAATTGCTAACTGAGGTTATAGGTGTTTTAAATTATGTGAATAGTTTATCCGCTAGGCGTTGAACTAGGGCCATCACAGGATCACAGAATTGCCTAGATTGGAAAAGACCTTTAAGATCATCAAGTCCAATCATTAACCTCACACTGACAAGTCCCGACTAACCCAAGTCCCTCAGCACTATGTCTAGGCGACTCTTAAATAGCTCCAGGGATGGGGACTCCACCACTGCCCTGTGTAACCCATTACAATGCCTGAAAACTCTTTCAGTAAAGAAATTCTTCCTAATATCAAACAGCTATCTACTGGTTATGAGTCCTGCTGTAGAGCTTTGATACTTCTTTACTGATCATTCAAACCATCCAGTGCATAACAAACTTCTTTTACCCTTTGTCATGTCATGCATTTAATGTTGTGTATTTCTCTGTGAGTGTGTAATAAATAATATCTGTGTAATATCTAATATCTCAGTATCACTTTTTTTCTAAAGTCACTTGGAGAAAGAAATTGAAAACAGAAAGGCACGGATAACAGCATCTCAGCAACGTTTGTATTCCATTGAAAAGGAGATTCGGCAGAATGAAGATCATCTGCACGGTCATCGACGACACCAAAAAGAATTACAGGTAAGAAGTTAATTTTTAGAAACTGATCAGTCCCTCTCATTCTGACTTCTGCATGTTTATCCTTACTTTTGTTATTTGCTGTTATGTTTACTTTTGTGGTATGCTTTCATCCTTTAGGACAGAATGATAGAGATCACATTAATCCTAGCATATTCTGTATGGTGGGTTTTTTTTCCTCTTGTGCTAAATGTCACTAATTTCTTCTGCTTTTTTGACACAAATAGGAAGTTTTTGCAATATTTGATGCAAGTTTCTTTTCCCTGCTTTTCCCTCCGTTATTTCTGTTGAGCCACACCTCTTCATTCTCAGAATCTTGTTTCCGTTCATGCTCTTCATTTATATTCTGAACCAATTTTAATACGCTGAATATTTCACATTTGAGTTTTCTTAATGTTAATTTACTTATAAGTTGTTTTACAACTATTAGTCATCTTCTTTGTTTTCCAGTACTTCTAGGTAGGTTATATATTTGTGGTAGCCAATGATGTTACAGTGAGGCAGTGTAAGATAATAATACATACTGTGTAAGGTTATATTCAGTAAATTACAAATAAGAAACAGCAAAAAATCTGGCACTCAAATTGCTGAAAATGAATATTTGAAGGAAAAATAAAGTATATTTTATTCATTTGTTGTGTTGAATGGAAATATAATAATAACATAATGATTTAAAGTGCATGTGACTTTCAGAACAAGTTACATCTTATAAAAATGGTTTCTATAGGTAAGTGAGAAGAGTCCTGTCTTTTGTAGGCACTAATGAAAATAAAAGACTAAATATCTTGCTTTCTGTGTTGACTTAAATGAACAAATGTGAACTTTTCTCTTTCAATAAGCATAAAAATATTTTATTTTTCTTTTCAGATAAAAAAAAGAACAATAAATGCAGAAATAGCAGATCTGGAAAATATGGAGGAACACCAGTCAGTGGACATCCGTACATTAGTAAGAACAGATATCTAATGATGTCAATAAGGATAAGAAATAATGTCTCTTAATGTTGGCAGTGTTTTGAAATAAGCAAATACTGTAGGTTTTCAACTAGTGTACAAGTTGGATAAATAATGAAGAATATAACACTTTACTGAACATCTACAATTACGTTAGTGGCATGATTTTATTTATTTTTGGTGAGTTTTCAATAGGTTGGGGTTTTTTTATTCTTGGTTTTTTTTTTCCTTATGCCCTTTTTCAAACCAATGGCACTACAGGTTTATGGAAGGCAAGGTGGTGTTGTAAAGGGATATTCCATGCATTTTCTTTCCTCATGCCAGACCTGCAAAGCTGTAAAACTCTGGTTGGGGAGGAGCAGTGCTGTAGGTTTGGAGGTCAGAAGTGGCACTGTCAGAGCATAGGCAAAAGCCACTCTGGAGCATAATTTATGTCACAGCACTGCTGCTCTGCCCTGAACCCACTGTTTCTTGCTTTGCTGTAGCTTCACCATGTAGAAGTTTTAAAGTTCATATATTGCCCTCGGGAAGGATCATGGTAGAGTATGACAGTTTCTCCAAAGTTCTTATTGTTATCCATGTGTTCTTAAAATGTATGCATAGTAGTTTAAGAACAGAAAAAAAATATTTGCTACTCTATTGTGATTTGTATGATGGTGGCTGTGAATTTCAGTTGTTACTTTGTAATAATCTAATGTATAGATGGCCAGGATTTAAATTCTGAGAGTCATGCTGATAGATGTTAACAATAATCATGACTACCGTTGTTTCAGTTAGATTTTATGTCAGTATTCCCACTGTTTTATCTGGGATAAGTGAGAGGCAGGACAGTTGCCTAGAGTTTTGTTTTGTTTTTTTTTTTTTTTTTTTTTTTCATTTCTGATGTTGGCACAAACTCACACTTTTTCAGTAGTCTGTCTTTCGTGTGTGTGTACATGCATGCATGTAAGTAAATATTTCAAAATTTACTGAAAAAGTGATTGGTACAGATTCTGTAAGGTCTTGCAGGGTTTCTCTTTTCCAGATAATCTATTTCTGTTGGTTTAAAAAAAGTATATTCTTTATACTTTTGGTGAGATGGAAAAATACTCTGTTACCTTTTTGTAGGAGATTATCTTTCTGTTTGAAAATTATTGGACACTTGCTTTTTGAAAGTAAAAATTTTTACTGTTGCTTCTGATAATGGTCTTATGCAACTGGTAGATTTATATATTTGCTTCTCCTTATTACTTTCTTGGATTTTGGTTGGTTTTCTGTTTTCTGTGCTTTCTGACAACTGCTATGTACTTATTCCTGCTTTTTGTTCACCTGGTATTTGTCTTTCATTGTTACCTTGATTTCACAATTGCCTGATTGTGAAAAAGAATCTTAGCAATACAAAGTTCCATTTACATATTTTTCCCGGGTTTTGAAGTATTTGTCTCTTTGTATCAGAAAAAAATGTATCATGATGAATTAATTGATTAGGAATGGTATAATTGCCTAGGCAACAGTGATAATACACTTACTCCTTGTGTATTTCTTTGCATACTCAGTGTATATACTCTGTCACAGAGGGAAGTTACCTGTTCTTTTGTTTAAAAAACTACTGTAGTAAAATATTAGCATGGCTAAGTCTTCACAAAGTCCTAACCCCTTTAGTCTTTTTATCACAACTCACAAATAAAGTCCCCTTAATTTTCAGTCAGATAATTAGGAAAGTCCACTTTTTTGCAGTTTGATTTAGTGGTCTCCTACAAGATCCGTCAGTCTCTTCTTTTGGGCTTTAGTGACAACTGCATTGAGCTGCTGGTATTCTGATTATAGTTACAGAGTATTCCATGTAATCTTGTACCCTGATAGTGATAATAAAATACAAATCTTGTGCAGTAATTTGCAAATGTATATCTCCTTTTATTATTCTTCATTTTAATATATTTTGACAGGAAGATGAAGCCAAAGAAAATAAGGGTAAGATGGAATCTGTAAAAAAAGACATGCAGCAGCAAAGCATAAAAATGGAAGAACTGAAAAATATTCTCCAGGTAGCTGAAAAAAAATTTGAAGAAATGAAAGAAAAAATTCATCAAGTAGAAGAAATTGTTGGTCCAATTAAGGTAGCAATAATTTCATATTGTATTTTTAATTCATTCCCTTTGTGTGGTAAGGGGAATGAGGTTAAAAGCAGGCAGGAGAAGAGTATGCTGTTTCCTGATACATTTAAGGTCTACCTATGAAAATGGAAATAGAGCATTCCATGTAGAGCATGTCAAGAAATAAGCTTGGCAATACTTTGAAGATTATGTTGATTGTTAAGTGTAGTTTCTATAGTGTTTTATGTCGAAATAGAGTTTACTTGCAGGTATTTTTAGTCATGGACTGAAAAGGAAGGAAAATCATTTTCCTCGACTTTCCTTTTTAGTGCATCACATTTGGTTTCTGGCTTGTTTGTTTCTGATAAGGCCTGGCTAAGAGTGTTCATAACTATTAGTTTTCAAAATAGCATTTGAAGTCCCTATATGAAATGGTTGTTATTCTGTAAAGTTGCATAATCACAGAAGGTACCAATACATAGCTTTAATTATTCAAGACTACAGAAGACACCTGGAAATCACAGAGAAGTAGCAAGACTTAAGATAAATAGCAGAGTGTTGACATGCAAAATTTGATATTGGCAAATGGAAGGTAGTCTCATGTAGCCAAGAATAATTAATGGTTTGAAAATGGAAATAACAAGAGTCTGGCATGTTTACAGTATTGTAAGCTTGTAGAAGGATGGAATGAGGAAAAACTTAGAAAAATCACCATAGGAATCTGTTCTATGCCACACTTAATGTAGTCAGCCTAGATTAAAAAAAAACAAGAGCAAACAAAAATAGGAAGAATAAATATATTAGTTATAATGTATCTAATATGGAAATTCTAAAGATACATTCTGTTTAAAAAGAAGAACAGTGAAGGAGAATAGATTTATTCAGAATATTAGGACATTATTGATAGTTATTAAGCAGTAGAGGGCAACCCTTAAATTCCTGAAAGTATTTTAGATTAGATGTGCTACTATGTGTTCTACAGTTGTTTAATGAACTGTTGACATATAGCAAGTTCTAGCTTTAAGGCAGGATTAGAGAAAGGTAAGAGCATCCATGATTGTTGATGTTGGTTGGTTTTCTGGTTTGTTGTTTGATTTTGTTTTTTGGGAGTGTTTTTATTGTTTTTGTTTGGTTTGTGGTTTTTTATTTTTATTTTTTAAGATAAACCATCTACTTGACAGGGATAAGGAAGAAATTTCATCTAATTTATGTAATTCTTTATACTTCTTTGCTTCTCTGGAAGGATATATCACTTCAACTGTATCAACACTTGGGTATGGCAGGACACTGAATTTACACACAGAAATGCAGTTCTGGCTGATGACACACAGCCATCAGAAGTTCTGGCTAGAATGTAGTGTATAAAATAAATGTAGGTTTTGGAGGCTTAGGAGAAAGAATAGCTTTTTGCCAAAGTTTAAAACATCCCCTCGAGGTATGAGTCCTAAAAACATTACAAGCATTTATTATGTCCTTGTCAGAATTGAGTATAGACTTTCTGATAAGTTGCTGTCAAAGTTCCTGGACTTTAGAAGGAGTAGTCTTACTGAAAGCAAAATAAATTAGACTGTTAAAAACAACATAATTACCTGTGATAAGTCAGTAAACATTAAAGAGATGCTTAGGAATCTACTCCAAACAGCTCAATTACTGCACCTTGTTTTATTCCAAACAGGAAGAATTAAACCAGGCTGATGCAGAACTGGAAAGCAGTAAACGTTGTTTGCAGCACTATGAAGACAAACAGAAAGAACACTTGGCTTGCATAAAAAGACATAAAGAATTATTAGCTGCCAAAGAAAAAGAATTAGAGGTAGGTGTGTGGTTTGTTTTTTTTTTTCTTTATTGAAGTCAGATGGTCATGATCCTTCTAATATTTAATAATAAATCATTCCACTTGTTCAACATACAGACCATATTAATTCACAGCTGCACTTCATATTCTCTCAGGTATATCTTAAGCTGACTGCATCTAAATCAAGTAAAAGTAATTTTGTATGAAGGAATCTAGGCCTGTCTTTGGTCTGGCAGAGCACCACTTCTGTCTCTACAAATAAGTTAGGGGTTAGCTACCTACAGCTACTTCTGTATTTTGCAATGAAAAGATTAAAATTACTTAACCTTAAAATTTATGTTTTAAGTTCAGTTGAATACTACTGGTTTGGTTTTTTTGGATGATAGGTTTTTCCTTGTACCAACTTATACCTGATCTTTTGAAGAGTTATCTAATCCAGCTTTATTAACTAACTCTGAAATCACATCCACAAAGACTTTTGGAAGACTGTCCTATTTAAATATGGTGAATTTGGTTCTTTATTTGTGTGTATTAACTAAATAACTGTGAACATATTAAAGATCTCATTTGGATACAGTTCTTAGTGCTGAAAACTACCTCTAAATGTTGTTAGTAAAATTGTTAATGATAACTAGGTTTGCTGTGATAAGTATATGAAGAATGATACAAAAACATTGTTCTTGCTTGGAGACCTTGTTTTTCCATAGCATAAAATATTTGTTGTGAAGATTAAACAGAATTTTAGAAAATATAACAATTAATTGAGTTTTAAACGTTAACTTTAGGAAAAAATCGCACAAGCTAGGCAAATCTACCCAGAGCGCTTAGAGGTCAGCAGAACTGTTAAGAGTCTTGATGCAGAAATGAATCGCTTGCGAGAGACGATAAATTCTGAAAATGATCGCCATGGAAACAGAGAAGAAATAGTACAGTAAGTCATCTTTAATGCCTAAAGTAGTTCAGGTAAGATGGAAAAGACAGGGGAAAGAAGAGTTTTCTTATTGACTCACAATGCATTTATATGTGTTTTTGGTACTTACACCATGTACAAAGGTGTGGAAACATGCTGTGCTGGTTGCTTAGTCAACCAGTACTGAACAGGTTTAGGAGTGCTGAACTCTAATGTTTTTAGACAGTGTCTGTACTATATATTTGAAGTTACCAGTAATCAGAAATGTTTAGAGGTATCCCAGTCATGGCTACGTGGTGTGAACATAACTCACCGTTCTGTGATGTACTGAGCATTAAGCATACTTCTAATTTGAATAACTAATGCAGAAGTTAGGTGATTACTTAAGGTTTTTACTGCAGTGTATTTCAAGGAATCACTCACCTTGGATATTCTTGAGTGTGGGGAGTCCAGTCATTCATTCTCCTTGGTTGTAAGAGTTTCCTTTCAAAAGAATTAAAAATAGAAGTAAAATTTAATTTTTGACCACTTTTCATTTGTGAACAGTGTCTTACCTGACTCATCAAATGCTTTTAGCTTTAACATATAACCTCGCAAGAAAGTTTTTATTTGAATGTTTTGATTCTCAAATTGATTTTCAGCATTTACAACAATAGCTTGTGTTTGCCTTAATGCATGTTGATCCGAGAATCTCTGATAATTAAAACAGGCAATTTCATGATGCAAAGGAAAGATATGAAGATGCAAACAGTAAAGTAAAGAACTTAAAGAAATTTATTAGGCTGCTGGAAGAAATAATGACACAGAGATTCAAAATATATTGGCAATTCTTAAGGTGAGTTAATTTTACTGTAACTTCAGGTTTCAAATAAATGTAACATGTAGATGTAAGTTTACATCCATATTCCAGGCTGAAAATTATAGAGCAGACGTGTGAGAATGAGATATCTTTAAGGTGGTATTCACAGCAATCTTTCTAACCTGATCTTGCTCCGAGATCCAATACTATTGTGCCTGACAGTTTATAGGCAGCCTGGACTGACAGCTGGAAAAACGATGTGATCAGTGGAGGCTGTATTTTGCTTCACACCAAAGGCCTCGACTATGCTGACTTAATCCAAGGCAGTTCTGTGTCAGTGCCAGTTTGGTCAGTAAAATAGCAGTGAAATCATCTGGACTGTCACTCATTGTCATTGAGTATAATTAGTGGTGCTGTGCTCACATAATTTCATTGTGGGCCAAACACTATCTCTCTGCCCTGTGCTGAAAAAAATTCAAGATCTTTATTTAAATTCTATTATTTGACAGATTATTCTGACATGGAGTGCCCACGATGCGAGTGCACCCCTTCTTTCTTGCTTCAGTCCTGCTTCTATACCTATCAATGAAGATTTTTGTGGTGGCCTCCCTTCAAAAGGACTGATAGTCTGTTTTCCAGTGCAGTCTTTTATCCTTTATCATTCCCTTCAACAGAAATTGGGGGATGTCTATGTTGGCTCTGCTTTTTATACTTTTTGATCTGGGATTTGGAGGGGGTACCAGTATGATCCTGACAAATGGTAATGATCAGGAGAATCCCAGCCTTTGCAGATGGAGTGTAGAAATAGTAGTAGGTAAGATATATCTGCAGAATCTGATGCTGCTTGCCTTATGGTGCCCATATATGTCAAAAAGAATCTTCCTAGTGCCCAAATTTGAGTATGAATCCCACTTTAAGATGTGTTAAAGCACCATAGTTCTTTTCTGAAGGAACTGTGATGTATTGTCTATTGGGGAATTATATGCTAGGATTGGCAGGGAAGTGGGTGAGAGGAGAAATTAATACTCAACACTGTTTAATTCCTGGAGTCTAGCAGAGTCCACATAAATTCTTTACTATCCTTACTGTGCAGTCCTGATACTGGATAGGAAAGAAGTGGAATGTGGTCATTTTCTGGTGAAGTTGTGGAAGAAAGGTGTGAAAAGCTTCCAGTCTACTGAGACAGACTTCTAGAAAATACAAAGCCCGTACATCTGGATTTCTTGCCTTGTTACTTTGTGTCATTGATTCTCTCCAATATGCCCAATATTGAATGTCACCTGCTCGAGAGCGTAATAGATTTGGGAAAATGTTATTAGTGGAGCAGGGCTTCATATTTGAGATTACCATGTGTAACTGTTGATAAAAATCTGTTGTCACTTTTTCATGTATTTTAAAACTTACTGACCTAATTTGTGTGCTTGATTTAACTGATCTAAGGCTCCTGTCCTTACGATGCAAACTCTACTTTGACCATTTATTACGTATTCGAGCTTGCTCTGGAAAAATACTTTTCGATCACAAGAATGAGACTCTTTCAATAACAGTAAGTTAATTTATATCACTTCAATTATCATAATATGTAATGAATTTTTTTTTTTTTAACTCTCAGCTGCTAAAACATCAATTTTAAAGAATAGAATAAATTGTTGTCCCCTCTCCAAAATTTGATATGTTAAATTGTAGGATGTTGTTGAAAAGAAGCAAGAACAAAAAACATATTGCCATCTTATATGGGCAGGTTGCTAGATTCATAGAATCATGGAATCATAGAATGATAGATTCATAGAATCACAGAATCATAGAATGGTTTGGGTTGGAAGGGACCTTAAAGATCATCTAGTTCCAACCCCCCTGCCATCAGCAGGGACACCTTCCACTAGACCAGGTTGCTCAAAGCCTCATCCAGCCTGGCCTTAAACACTTCCAGGGAGGGGGCATCCACAACTTCCTTGGGCAACCTAATAAATAGATTACATGTAATAAATTTGGACTGTGGTCTTAGACTGAGGATAAGAATTCACTAGTGGTCATCCTAGTTGGTCTTCCAGAATTACTCATTCCTATTTCATCGATAGGGAGTTTGCTTTTATTTGTGCAGTTGTATAATGGCTCTAGTTATTCAAATAACTTTTAATGGTTAAAAGCTTCAATGTTATTTTTTTTCTGTGTATCTTTTAACATAACTCCCAAAAAGCTTTAGTCATGAGGGTATTTACTTTTATTTCTGTGGGAGACTTCAGTTTTAGGAATTGAGGGGAAAAATGTGTAGTGACACAGTCCTAATGAAACAGGTGGAGGATAGGTATCTGAAGAACTGAAGCTCAGTCCATAAAATGTCAAGTCTTTACCTGGCTTTATCAGAATACTTTTTTAATAGTTGATGCTTCATGTGTCTCATGCAAGAAATCTATATTTAGTCAAGGAAGGTAAATTTTAAAAAGAAAACAAACCTCCCCCCTGCCCCCTAACAAAAAGACTAAAAGACCCCTCACTCTAAAATAATTCTTGTTTCCCTGCATAGCTTGTTAAAGGTAATGTAATTAACAGGACAAAAAAAAAATACTTAAGTTTAATCTGAAAGGAGGAATGCCACAAGGTGTCATCATAATCAAAGGACTGTTCACAATGTTTTATGTAAAGAAACTGTTCCTCCTTTAAACTCCTGCTGTAAATCAATTAACTGCTTTTCTACTGTAGCTTGTAACCATTGGATTTTACTGTAAGGTAACTACACTGGTTGACATTTATTAAACATTGTTTAATAGCTATTAAAAATAGAGAATTGAATAAGAATCATCACAGAATCGTAGAATGGTTTGGGTTGGAAGAGACCTTAAAGATCATCTAGTTCCAACTCCCCTGCCATCAGCAGGGACACCTTCCACTAGACCAGGTTGCTCAAAGCCTCATCCAACCTGGCCTTGAACACTTCCAAGGGGCCATCCACAGCTTCTCTGGGCAACCTGTTCCAGTGTCTCACCAGGAGAACACTGGCAGAGTCATTAAATCTGTTCAATGTATTTTACTGTGATGGAGAAAGTTTCAGTGATCCTAGAAATGTGTTATTAAATGGCTGGGAGCCTTCCCAATCCAGAATGGCAGTGGCAGTGAAGTGCATAAAATTGTTCTCAGGTCATCTCTGTCTGCTCATGTGTAATGTGTTTGCTGTTAAAATTATGATTCTGTTAGTAAGTCTCCATCTCAGGTTTAAAAATTCCTCTAATACTTTTATTTCAAGATTCAGCCTCGAGAGGAAGACAAAGCTGCCCTTAATGATGTGAGATCCTTATCAGGAGGTGAACGTTCCTTCTCAACAGTTTGTTTTATTCTTTCTCTGTGGTCCATTACTGAATCTCCTTTCAGATGCTTGGATGAATTTGATGTCTACATGGTATAGTTTAAACTTAAACTATATTTGCCATTCTGATTTGTATAAGTTGGTGAATTAGTTGGGTTGTTATTTGTATTTGGCTAGATTTTAAAACACTATAGTTAACTGTAAATAATAGATAAAACCCCACAAATCCAAGAACCAAATCCCCCAAAACAAAACTTGTTAGGGATCTTGTTCACTTTGCTTAGTGACTTTTGAAACTTACTTTGTTTCTGAAGTTGGTACCTAGAGCTGTAAACATCTCTGTTACTTTACATGCCTAAACCTTAGTTCAGCACAAAAATCATAAAATATGACTTTTTATTAGTTCACCAAGCGGCTGTTATCTTTTTCACAGGTTGCCTCTGCATATTGCTGTGACAGTTCTGGGTTTAGCCAATTTTGAGATCAATGTGTTTTTTTGAAAGCAAGTGTAGCAATTGATTTCACTGTTGCTACTCAGAAACTTGTTCTGTACTTCACCTAGTAGCATCTTTCCAAGATGCTGAAATGCAGAATAACAGACAGGAAATGCTAATGTCAGTGAAAACTGATAAACCGCTTTGTGTACAGCTTCCCTGAATAGGTGATTAACCATTTTTTTAATATATACTTTAATTTTATGTCCTCCTTATTAATATGCAGTGTGGTATGGTTTGAGAGAATAGTTTGTTCTGTGAGACAAAGAGTTCATACTGAATTCTTACATTTTGCCTTCAGTGTCCCTCTCCCATTAGTGATTTATTTACTGGGAATCATAGACCTAGAGGGGAAAAAAAGATAATATACTTCATATATAAAGACTTTCAAAAAGGAAAGTATGCATCTAAAGTGGTCAAGTAGTCATTTTTCATCCAACTTCCAAAGCTTAGGTCCACTTTTACAAGTTAGTTGTGCAGAAGATTATCCCCCTTTC